>NW_023494803.1:26537264-26689764 GCF_904425465.1 Colossoma macropomum
TGTGTTACTACGCTCATATTCATTAGACCTGTCTTATCTGGAGCACAATAGGCTTATCATAAGTGACATGCAAAACAAGTTGTACTTGCAGAATAGCTTTTACATTATTATAACAGTATGTTTTCATTGCTTTTTCTTTAAAACAGTTCTAGTGTCATTTCTGTGCTTCTTGGTTCTGTTTCTGTTTCTTTGTGCAGCAGGCTGATGGGAAATATAAGCCTGAGATCTAATGGGAAATCCATTTGTAGCAAATGTGCAGTTAATAGCATGACTTCTGTGTTTCCTAAGGTTTTCTTTGCTAATGGCTTTCCAGAACAGCTTACCGGCTGAAAAACTAATTTACATGATGAGCTGCAAACTGGCTGTAATAATTGCTTTAGTTCTGTCACAGCTGTTTGCCAAAAGGCCAGGCAGAGCCTAGGCACAGATGAACTGAAGAAAACACCTTAGGCAGAACTTGTGACTTTGTTTCTTCATTACACATTAACTTTGCCCACTGGCATTTGTTATAAGGTCTGCAGCAATACAACTAATCAACCAGTGAGAGAAAAATTACTGGGAAAATGAATGTATAAATGCTGTGGAAGCAGAGACTTGTGAAGGAAAATGGGTATAAAAGAGAGCAACTCATTTGACAGTTGTGGTGAAATACATCTCTCCATCATGCTAGATTTTGTCCCTCCACACAGTGTCCTCTTGGCTCATAAGGGAAAATGCTCCCTTAAGAAAAAACTCAATTACTATAAAAGCTAAACTATATCTGTGTTTGAGTTTAGTGTGTACAGGACGATGACAATGCAAAAACAAATAGTTGGTGGAAATAAACTGCAAATAAACTGTAAATTATAAATTGCGTCAATTTATAAGTTACAGAATATACAATTTATATATCAAATTATTTCTAGTTTTCACACTTTTCAAAGTTTGTTTTATAAATCAATGTGCACCACTAAAATTTTACATTTTAAAATGAATCTGAAGCTTATATTAATTTCTATCTCAATGATTATACTTCACTTTAACAAACTATGAGAAAAGACAAATGGCAGTAAAATAAACATTTCAGATGTTAGTTTTGTTCATTACCTAAATAGTTACTGTGATTATATTAGATATATAATGATATTATATAAATTCATCTTATCATGGGGGCTTCTGTCCCCGTGTTACCCTGCTTTAGGTAACTCAGTATCTAATAGCAGTAATAACACTGTTTCTACTACTACTATTACTACTAGTACTATTACAATTACTAACATTATGATTATTAATACTCACTACTACGACTACTGGCATTATTACTATTACTACAGATACGACTAATATTACTAATACTGGATGTAAACTCAAGAGTCATTCTAGTGAGATGAACTTGTCATTTCCTTCACTCTAGTATCCTCTAGTGGACATTTAATGCACTGCATTGAGATCACCTGGTATGATTTGAAAAGTTTTTGATAAGCAAATCAGGATGTTCTTAATAATTTAGGTCACTATTATAAAATTAGCAACATTTGTATTTAAACAAGTAATCAAAGGGTGTAAATTTGTGCTGCCGCTGCTTGACTTAGAATAGCCCCTCAACAAATGACTAGTATTTGGAATTGAAATGGACCCTTGCATTTTCTTTCCCCTCTTTTCTCTCATGCCCATCCCTCATGTCTCCTTCACTCAGCTCAGTCTCATCATCTCTTGTTTTGGTATCAGTACTGTGTGCCCTGATGATGGGTTTCTGTCCTCATACTGGACAGAGAGGGCCACAGGAGCCCATCAGTACCATGCACCCTAATACTGTGAGAACACCATGAATAGCAGCCCACTTTCTATTCAGTGGGTTTGTTTTTGTCACCCACTGCCAAAGTTACCATCAGACACAGCATCATTAGCGTGTGACACCTGTTCTTTTGAGAGCGTTTTTACTTCCCCAAACACATTCAGTCTACATGGGATTATAATGATAAGCTACACGGTTGGATTAGAGGGGAAAGTAATCCTATTACCACAGTGTTGAGCTCCTGCATGAGCCTACTAAGCTCCGTGTTTATAACACAGCTGTATGAAACAGGGCACAACACTTCCAAACACACTCCATTAATGCAAAATACTCTTTTCAGGATTTACTGTGCGATCTTGTTATACTTCAGCAATGAAGGTCATGACATCACATTAAAGTTTACGTACAGCATGTTTTTGACAGATTACCATGTATTAACCCCCTAACATCCCAGGCTTATTACATACAAAGGCTTATTATTCAGCAAACACAGGGACTTCAATGCAAACTGGTTTAGCTATTCTCAGGTTCTAGAAGTGTATAATAAAACTTTTGAGCCCCACTGGTGGGGCTTGGCCAAGTAAGAGGTTAATTATAAGGCCATCCAAATTCATTTTTAAGTATAAGGCAGGAAACCACACTAAACAAAACCTATATAAAAATGACTTTTTGTGTAAAAGGTTAATTGGCAATTCAAATAAAATTCAAAATTGCAAAATACAAAGTAAAAATATGTCTGGCAAGCCTCTTATATCAGACTACAGCTGCCATAAGAAGTATTAAATCCTCTGTGGGATATTAAATGAACACTGCTATTAGCTCAATGCTAACATATCATTTAAAATCTCATAGAACCAGCTACAGAAATGAAAATTATGCTGGCGGCGGTAATCGGATGAACAAAAACTTGTGCTTATTGATTCTATGACATACCTGACACTGCAGTACAGAATCAAATGTAAATGGAATCAAACGTGTAACAAAGCAATGAACTGTGTAATTATAAAATTTACATTTACATTATATAACAAAACAAGTACATCAGTCTTAAACTTCCAAGTGTCACTGTTCAAAAGCTTGGAATTACTTGTCATATTAACTTTTTTATATGTATATTTTGTAGACAACAATAACTTTATTTAAATATTACTAACTACTAGTCACTTGTGTTTTCTATTACTGAAATATTGAACTTTGCACTATTGATCAAAAGTTCAGTGTTTCAGAAACATAAAACCAAGAATGTTAGTGCAAATGCATGTTTGAAACAGCAAACTTTCCAAAAAAATGAAAAAAATCATACACTCTTTAAACACTCTTATTTCTACTTTGAGACAGACCGTTGAGACCAACAGTTGAGACAAGCCAAAGCACTATGCAGAACTGTCCTCTTTTAGACTGACCCTAATTGTCAGACACAGCTTCATCACTGACGACTGTTAACAAGCAGCACCTGCAGTTCTGTCTGCACTTTCATCCCATCGTCCTCCCTCTGGGCTTGCGTCAATGTGCAGGTGGGCTGGCCCTCTGTAGCTGCCTCTGTCTTGTTAAACCGGCTGAGTGGAAAAATAATGACGACCATATGAAAGGCTGAGTGTGTGGCTGATTGTGAGCCCGGCTGGAGCTGGAGCTGAAGAGCGACGAGCGAAGAGTGCCAGGACTGACAGGTGTCTGAAAGCTGTGAAGGCATGCAGCACTGAAATATATGCAGAATGGATCCACTGCAGCTGAACTGCCAGTTTCAGCTCTTGTTTAAATGGGTCATACTTTTGGATAGCCTGCACTGGGACAGAATGTACAAGTGATGATTATTGTAATGCATACTCATTAGATGATTTCATTAAATGTCCACATAGAATGGAAAAGGTAGGCCATGGAAGGCCACTCCAAAGCCAGCTTCCCAATGTAAGGCTGCATGATACACTGCCTGTCAAAAGTTTAGGGATAGCTTGACTTTTGAGATGTTTTAAATAAACCAATGTTTTCCAACTTGTCTTTTGGCTTGTATGTAAATTGTAACTTGATCAAATTTGCTGCATGCATTTAGATTGCTGGGTCATAATATGCAAATCTGCTCATATTCAACAACCAATTGTCTGTGTTCTTCTATTCAAAAGATGGTTGGCACCTCAAAATTACAATTTTACCACCAATATTTACACAAGACAATAACCATAATTAGCCTCCTGTGTAAGTCATCTTGGCCATGGACCATGTACATTGAAACATCATGAGTTGTAGCACGACAGTAAATAATGATGATAAGAAATAAATACTAACCAAACATTAACCAAACTGGCACTTTATTTTAACCAGGTCATGTTGAGAGCTAAACTGAAGGAGCAGAGATGCCTCTGTTTAGTGGTGGTAGTCTAGTGGGTGTGTTTTCCCCATATTTAGAGGCAGCGGTGGGAGGAGCTTGGTTGTCAAATGTGGCACCTGGCATTCAGGCATCCTGAAGTGGCTTGAGTGATCCAGTTTAAGTCTGTTTTAAATACCCATTAGGTGCATTTACACCTGCATTTATATGTGGACAGTCCTAATATAATAAAACTCTAGATATAAGACACATGAAATAACCAGGTATAAACTGGGTCATTGACAGTTTGTTGTAATTTAACATATTCAGTGTGACTATTAGATTAGATTAGGTTATAAATGTCAATGTAGTATGTTAGCACTAAGGTGACAGCAATTCAGTATTTAGCAGTTCTAGTTTTTGAAGCTTTGAAAGGATACTTCAAGGAGTTCAATGTTGTATTTGAAGCTTGTCATAGACATATTAACATACACCGATCAGGCATAACATTATAACCACCTCCTTGTTTCTACGCTCAGTGTCCATTTTATCAGCTCCACTTACTATATAGGTACACAGTTCTACAATTACAGACTGTAGTCCATCTGTTTCTCTGCATACTTTGTTAGCCCCCTTTTACCCCGTTCTTCAGTAGTTAGGACGCCCATGAACCCTCACAGAGCAGGTACTATTTGGGTGTTGGATCATTCTCAGCACTGCAGTAACACTGACGTGGTGGTGGTATGTTAGTGTGTGTTGCGCTGGTCTGAGTGGATCAGACACAGCAGTGCACCTCGTATATTGTAGTTTTACACCAACTCTGTCAGGAAAGCCATGTCGTAGAGCTACTGCTGCTGTTTTCTGACTGAAATGCACTAGTCAATCAGTTGTACTCTCAGTCAGTGTTGTATCTAAGACATATATAAGATTGCATTTTTTTCCAAGAAATTGGTTCCACTGAACCAGCTTAGTCTTTAATCATAATAGTCTTTCAATGTTGTAAAGTTAAGCGCTAAATGTGCCCAAACTTTTGACTTGTAGAATTAGTGAATAGTAGTTCTTACTAAAGCTCAGTGGTGGTCCAGTGTCAGGGTCATGTTGTGACTTAGATGTCCACAATATCGAAATGTTGATCCCCTAGTCATACTAAAGCTCAACAGAGCTATCATATTTTGTTCAGCACCTCAGTCTTCAATAAGTTCACTTTATTTTCCCTTCCCCAGCGTTCAAAGGAGAAAGATACATCTTACTTTCAATTTTGTAATCTATTAACAACATAGATCGTACCGTGTTAGCGTTTCAGCTCATTTTAAGGAATTACTCCACTACTCCACATTCCCACCCAATTCCTCTGAATTTACTTTGATCAATGAGCTCAAGATGGCAGCCATCACATTAGAGGTAACGTTCTCAAATAATTCTTGTGCGGCTCCTCTTGCATATGAGAGCAGTTTGATTGCTAGGGGAATTAACTCTCATTGCAATTGGACTCCAATAATGGTTCTGTAGCTTGGGGTAGATTTCTCTGCTCTGATTGCAAGATATGTTAAAGCAATCTGCCCTTAATCTGAGAGGCCAGTCTGACTGTTCAATTACAGCTGCACTGAATCAATCATGTATGTCTGATCCCAGGGAAAATGTACAGCAATCAGTATGTGAGTACACACACCAAATAGAATTGGATTCATTTTCATGCTGACAGGATTCTCAAATCTTGCTTCATATTTCACATATGTATTTTAGCCTCATACAGCACCACTTCTCACCAAGAGAGCATCGAGATAGTACTGCATATGAGTTTCAAATACTGTAATCAAAACTGCTGTATAATTATAATGAGCTGCATGATGTGATATTATGGAAAACTAAGTGATGAAAAATTATGGAAAATTATGATGAATATGAAGCTATTGTCTCACTAGAGAATAATAAAATCCATGAATTGCCAAGACAAAGCATATTTGGACAGCTGCATAAACCATCAAGGACTGAGGGTACTTACATCTTGAGTTATTACTGTTATTTTGTTATGGTATTGAAATGTAATTACAAAATTACATCAATCAGAATTGGATTCATTTTCATGCTGACAGTATTCTCAAACCTTGTTTCATATTTCACAACTGTATTTTAGTCTCATATAGCACCACTTTTCATCAGGAAAGTTGCATGAGAAAGTATTGTGCATGATTTTCAAACTGTAATCAAAACTGTTCTGTAATTATAATGAGCTGCATAACATATGATATTTTGGAAAATGATGTGATGAGTTATTATGGAAAACTATGATGAATAAGAGTTTATTGTCTTATTATGCAGCAAATAATAAAATCCATGCATGGCCGAGCTAAAGGATATCTGGAAGGCTGCATAAACTATTAAAAGTTTGAGGACTGACAGTACTACAGTCTAAATAGTCTTGATTTATTAGTATTACTTTGCTATGCAACTAAAATGTTATTACATAATTACATCATTAATTTCATAGTTAGTTAAAGCGCTGCACAAAAACTCAGAGACCACCCGTCATTAATTAGGTAAAACGTGTCTGTTTTTAGGAAATTAGATAAGATAAGCCACTTGCATAAGGAAAAGGAAAGTTGAAGGAAACAACAGGAGTTTCCAAAAACACAGCAAAAAAATAATTAAAAGATACAGAAAAAATGGGACTCCTAACAATGATGCAAGACCTGGTAGACCACCAACACTGTCACCATCAGATTAATAGTTAAATTGTCACCATCTGATCCTCAGGTGTTTCTGTCCTTCCTTCAACTGTGAGAAGACAGCTCAACACTATGAGTCTGAAAGGATGTGCTGCTGTCAAGAAGCCCTTGCTGGGAAAAGAAAATAGCCAAAAAAAAAGTCCAGAGTACAGAGTACAGACCTCAGTATCACCAAATGTGTTTGGGATTACTTGCATCATGAGAAGCAGAAAATGTAACCAACTTCTAAGACTGAACTTTGGAGATGTGGGAAAATATCCCTGCAGATTTCTTTGAAAAACTGAAAGCAAGTTGCCCAAATGAAAGCTTTTACAAAGACAAAGAGTGAACACACAAAATATTGAACTAATGTGATACTATATTTCATTGCTGTTGGAACAAATTCTTATTTGGATGGTCCCCTATAGATGCTCTACAGATACCTAAATCACTAACAAACTATCTGGTGATATTCAGCTATCAACAACAGTATAGTTATGGTTAGGGTTGGGAATATGTGTAGGTTTTGCCTTGAGGTTAAGGTTAGGGTTAGGTTTAGGGTTAGGGATTTAATAAAATCTTTCATACTGAACTTACGGTTTAATTACATTTAATAGATATTTACTTGATTGTTACTTAAAGACAGAGTGAGCATTTACAAAGCATCTACAGTGGACCATCCAAATAACACCCAACTTCGTCAAGTTGCTGTTAATAGATATTTAATTGAATGTTACTTAAAGATATACTGAGCCTTTACAAAGCGTCAGTGGACCATCCAAATAAAATGTTACTAAAACCTCGTATCTCCAAATTGATAACTTTATAGGAGAAAGAAAAAACATACTTTTCTTTTAATGTAAGTCAATGGGACCAAAGTTTTTTCCATGTAATGTTGGGTCATTTCTTTTGGTCGGTTCATCATGAAGTCTAAAAACTGAAAAATGTCAAAAATGGAGGTATGAGGTTTTGTTCCGACAGCAGTGATTTATTTGTTGTTTAATTTTCTGTTAAATAAATGTTTTTGGCTCTTTTTTCCTCACACTGGAAAAATGAATAACTTGTACTGGATATTTTAACTGCAAATTAAATTAATAAAAGGGTGGTCTTTTTTGCACAGTACTGTACATAATAAATTAGGCTTACATTCGATTAACACTTTATTGACTAGTGCAAGTATGCAGCATCTTTCTGTTTCAATGTTATGATGATTTTTCTTTCCACATAAAACAAGAGTTTGTGTAACAGTAAAACACTCCTGTGGTTGAAAATGTAGTAAAAGCAATATATAGACACTTTTCATCAAATTCAAATTACAATAAAACATCTCTTTTACTTACAAATACAAATGTAGTATTGATTGACAGCTAAGAATCCACACTTTTGACAGAATTTCAACACTACCAGTGAGAAACAATTCTGCAACTTCTAGGGGTTAAACTCTGTTTAACTGAATTTAGTCATGATCAAATGATTAAGGCTTCTTGCCATGAATAAAAAGCCCTGTGGTCAAATATACAGCAGCTCTGGAATAAAGCATGCTGAGTGAAAAGGTTAACTGTTTTACTTGTTTCTTGGACGCTTATATGGCCTGCAGCTAGCTTTATGCTCCATCGACTGCTGATATGGGCACCAAAAGCCTGTACAGTGCAGTAATAAGTCAATAAGTAGAGGTGAAAGGTGAAGCCTGTAGCATCACCATCTGTTCACTGAATGCTGCAAATGTTGTGTTTGTGTTATCATCTCTTCTCCTCCTTCTCCTTTTCCCTCACCATTATCCTCTCCTCTCCATGTGCGGGTAGGTGGACTATTAAATTTAATCATGCAGAGAATTTCGTCAATGTTTTCCCAGAATACATCAGCACTCCTGGATTTATCAGCCCGAAAAAAGTGTTGTACATTTTACGTTTGAACGGTTTAGTCTCACTGCCTGTTCAATAGGACAGCTGCGATATCAGCATGACATTAATCCAGGCAATGGCAAATAATATGTTTATTGATCCAGTAGGTTTTGCAATTTAATTTCCTTCTCTATTACACAAGCTTTTATGATCTGAGACTCATGAGATGAGAATTTTATGGATCTGCTTTATGGAAATGTCATCAGACCAGTAAACTCGACCAAGGAATACAGATATGTGTGTCATTTTAAGCAAATAACCTGAATTTGTGTTTGACATTTCTCAACACAGTATCTGCATATTCTTTGCACTACAATATATCTTAAAAGTTCAGAATTACACCCGAATTGATTCAATATTTATCAGGGGCTCTTGATATTGTAATATTTCCCCAAATCTTCAAATGATCAGCCACATATTGCCCCCATTTCCTATTTCCTTGTCTGAGTTTAATCTACTGAATCTAGTGCTAGCAGGCAGCTGTGGTGGCAGGTCAATTAATTAAAGCTAAATTACATTTAGACATTGTGAATAGATCACTTTGTAAATTAGACACTGCTGAAGAGCTTCAGCTAGAGTGTAGCAGAAGTGTATCCTTTTTCTAATACTACTATTCTAAGTGAGAATATATTGTCACTGTCAGAATAAAACCTTGTATTTCCATTTGGGTATTTTTTTTTTTTCTTTACATGATATGAAAATGCCAAGTGCCATTTACATTGTGTGAAAATTCCATGATGAACGGGCCAACAGATATGATCCAAAATGACTTAGAATAAAATCTTACTTTATTAACTTACATGAAAGTTAAGAATGTTTTTCCTGCTCCTGTAAGGTTACTTTGTTACAGATATGAGGTTTTGCTTGTCCACTGAAAGTAAAATATTTAGAATACTGCCGCCGTAGATTCAGTAAAATCTAGTGCTGTAGTACTCATATCTCGTCTCGGTCTTGTCTCAAGACTCGACCTTATCTTGGTCTCGGGTTTGCTGGAAATTGTCGTTAAGGACCAGCCGGGTGCCATGTCTCCATCTGACTAACTGAAAACTGAAACTTTTTCTGTCATTCATTAATATTAACAAAACCTTCAAACGGAATAAAACATTTTTTCTACACGTTTAAATAAAATCTCTTTGCTGTCAGTTGAGTTTCTCATTGTTTCTTATCTTTTAACTGGGTATTATTTGTTTGTTGATGTTTAATAGTTCTTAAATTCAAACATCTCTGAGAGACGAATCCAATGGATGGATGATTTTTTATGTTCAGGACACTATTGGCTGGATATTTTTGGTTTGTGGACTATTCTCAGTGAGAATACACACTGAGATGTTTAAAAACTTCAGCAGCACTGCTGTGTCTGATCCACTCGTACCAGTACAACACACACTAACACGTTACCACCATGTCAGTGTCACTGCTGTACTGAGAATGATCCACCACACAAATAGTACTGCTCTGGGTGATCTTTTGGGGTCCTGTCTATTGAAGATCAGAGTAAAAAGTATGCAGAGAAATTGATGGACTGCAGTCTGACATTGTAGAACTGCATAAATGTTACTGCAGTGCTGAAAATGATCCACCACCCAAATAGTACCTGCTCTGTGAGGGTCCATGGGGGTCCTAACCACTGAAGAACGGGGTAAATGGGGGCTAACAAAGTATGAAGAGAAATTGATGGGCTACAGTCTGTAATTGTAGAACTGCAAAGTGCACCTACATGGTAAGTGGAGCTGATAAAATGGACAAAGAGTGTAGATACAAGGAGGTGTACTTAATGAATTGGCTACTATTGACTAGTGTATATCATGCATAATTAATGATAATGAATGTACAAGTACCAATAAATTATTTTTATTTTTTTCCTTCTATGAAAAAAAAATTAATCTGGTCTTGACTCCAACTCGACTACAACAAAGTCTTGGTCAAGTAATTGTCTTACACACCACCAGGGAAATTAATTCGGGACTCACACAAGAGCAGGGGTGGTAAACTGAGAGCCAGAGTCCTGCACAGTTTGGTGATTTGTCTGCTCTAGCAGTCCTTCAAAACTTGATTCGAATCAGGTGTGCCTGAGTAAGAAAACGACCAAACTGTGCAGGAATTTGGCTCCGTTCCTCATTCCTCAGGAGGCTACGCCACAAATAGCAAAAGGTCGTTTAACAAAAAGTGGACAACTTGTGTCCCCAACCTTTTAACATTTTTTTGAGATCATCAGCTCTGTTACCTGTAGGTGACCTACAGATTGGTACCAGGACTTAAGGTAAGTAAGTCAGCTGTTAATCTGCTTGTGTTGAAAGCCATTAGATCACATGATGCACATTAAGTAAGCTAACAGGTCTGATGTGTTTAGCTGACAACACTATCCATAAGGAGAAAAAAATGAAAAATGGACAAAATTATGATATACGACATATGACTATATTCCATTTTGATCACTGTGTGAATATTATTAAAAGGCAGACACGTTATATTATTTTACTAAATTCTCAAATACTACTGTTGAATTCAATTTTTCATAGAAAAGAGGACAATTTTATGCATTTACAAGCAATAACAGGTTTTAATTAGATTGAAAACAAATCTATACATTTTCTATCAAAAGCATAAATGAACATGAGAGATAAATCAATGATCTGTGAACTCAGTGATCAATGTAAATTACCTCAGAATCCATTTGTACAATAATACTTGGTTCCACTTTATTTTGATAGCCCCCAGTCTATAGATGTTTAAATAATTAAGAGACTATCTGGTGAAAGTTGATTGTCGACAGTGTTACAGTTTGGGTTAGAATCAGGGCCTCAGTTAGAGTTAGGGTGAATTAATGTAAATAATTAAATGCAAGTTATATGTAAGATAACCATCTACAAAGCATCCACAGTGGGTTATCCAAATGAGTGCCTCAGTGAAAACAGCTCAGTACTGGTTTGGAAAGGACTGGAATTAGATTTGTTTTATGCAGTGTGGGCCAGATGGAAAATGTTTGGGTGACTGCTGCACTACAAACTCTAATGTTTGTATGGCTTTCATTTATGCCTAAGCAGTTATGTTTATTGGAGTAAAGTGACAATTTTTATTCGAAATTCCCAGTTGCTTTCTCCAAATGGTTGGGCTGATGCTAATTTGGTCAAAAGAATTTGCCTTGGGAATATGGTTAACTATGTGCAATTACAGCAGTTTAGAAATATGGACACATTAATGAGCAACATCACAGTCTGCATTATCTTGATATACACAAAGAGTGCACTCTCTATATGGGGGTATTCCAGTCACAGTCTGTTCTGTGCCACAGGTTTGAGAACTCTGTTATGTTATATAGTATAATAATCAGAGGTTTAGGAGGCTGTGCAGTTTGCAAATAATGTGGTTGCCCAAGCATTCAATCCCATTGGTTTATGTACTGAAACACATGATGGAGTCTTAATTTCCTGGCTCAGGTAAAATTGATAGCATTGAAGAAAATGTTGTTCTTGTAGCAAACTGAACGTTGAATTGAAACAATAGGCCATAGAAGACCATATGTAGGCCAGCTGTCACACTTTATATTAACCCTTAGAAATCACAGTTATTAAAAATGATAACAAAAGCATGCAGTCAGGGTGCCCTAAGCAGGATTTTTGCTATCTGATGTACTGTACAATTAGAGAATAACTAACAACAATAACCATCACAAGCTGTCTAAATTATATAAATGAATAACTGGCTCATTTGTGTATTGCTGATGATTGGATAAGTTCCAGTTTAAATTACAGAAAACCTTCTCTGCATTCTCAATCCAGGGGTCTGCCTCAAGATTCAGTATTTTTGCTTACCCAGCTAACTTTAAGTTTAGATCAGTGTAACCCTGGTGGCAGTGGTGACATTGCTTTTCTACCATTTACTCTCAACATATTTAGGTAGTATCATTTCTTTTTCCTTTTTTAGTGACTCCTTCCTATGTTTAATGCAGTTCTTCATCATAAACATCACACTTTCATGTGCGCACACAGAAGGATTATTCACAGCCTGAGTAACTAAACCTGAGTTAACAGAGCCAGTTGTTAAATGAGTTAACCATGTCTGTTTGTTTTGAGAAGCTGAAGGTCAGTCAGATAGCCTGTCTGAGTTGAACCTGCTTCATGAGACAGACCTCTGATCCACTACTTCTTGTTGTCCAAGTACAAGCCAAAACAACGCCCACCTTATCAGTACAAAAAAAAAAACTTACATTTATCTTTCAGCTCTTTCTCCTCGTCTGCTCTTTTTATTCTCTGTTTTTGATCTCCAGATATGTACATTCTTTTTTGAGAGAAAGTTGTTAGGAGGCCTCCTGGCAGCAGCAGGGCCATAAGCAGCTGCTTATGTTGCTTATTAGGTAGAGCTGGCACTGGCTGTAATTCAGATGAATGCTAGAAGCAAGCAGAAATATTCTGTCCAACAAGTAGATTCTGAACTTTTCATTAATACTACAGTTTTGTTTGTGAATAGACAAAACTATTACTGTGCATACTGTCTGGTTTTTGGAAAGACAATTAGATCATTATGACATTTTCTGACATCGAAACCAATGGAAAAAACTGCAGACTCGCATCTGTTCATTTGGAATGTAAATCAAGTGTAATTTGTTATTCATATAATTACACAATTACATTTGAATAGTGCAGCAAAACAAAAGTCAATCTTGACTTCTAAGGGTTCAATTGGAGAAATCTCTGTGAATACGGTCAGGGTCATGTATCCATGTGATTGAAATGGTGATCTGCCAGATCATTCATTCATTCTAAATGATGCTCAGCAGAGGTTTAGCTTTGATCAGTGCACTTTATTTTGCCTTCCACAAGAGTCAAAGGAAAAACTTTCAATTTTTCAAACATTCAATTTCCCAGTGCTGCATCAGTTGCACCATCCCACCATCCACTCTTGAATTATTTTTACACTTTAACAACTATCAACACATATTGTTATGTATTGGCATTTTAGCATTACACTGAAAAATCTCTGAGTAAAGAGGCTTTTCGCAAAACAGTGTGGGTGTCTTATAATTTAGTGCACATTTTTATGCTCTGAGACACATGCTGACGTCTTAATTTCCTGGCTTCACCAAAATGGAATCTTCACATTTTGTGGAGGAGGGATCTGCTGTCTCTTGAGTATTTCCTGGTGTTCATAATGCCACTAATCAGATTCATGCTTTTCAATTCACCTTTATATTCTTGTGAGATTCAAGCAATTGCAATTTAAACCACAAATGTTGGTAAGCTGCCTCTTGAAATAAAGATTGAGTAAAGCATCTACAAAATATAATGTCTGGGGCTTTGAATGAGGCTGCCCCTGCATGTGATGTGTTTACATTATAAAGGTGTCAAGAGAAAAACACCAAAAGCTCATTACTGATTTTAGGAACAGCCTGCTATTCCAATCAATATTAATGGGGCAACAGGGGAAACTGCTAACAGCATCAGATTGGTAACAACCCCAGCTGGGTTCAGAACACCAAAGTCATCCTGAAGAAAACACAGTTTGAGAGTGCGTATAAGTGTACAGGCACGTATGAACTTCTTCCACAGTGCTATAGAGACTGTTATTACAGTTGGCACCAATGATAATTCCAGTAATACATGACATAAACCATAAGCATATGAATTTCTTCCATCCTGGAACCTAGAAGGATGTAACATATCATCAAAACATTAACATCAAGATGCAAAAGCTATTTCACCCTCAGGGAGCATGCATTATGAACACCTAATATCACTGACCGACCCAGTGCGCTTTATACATTATCAAACTCTGCTATATGAGTTGCTTTTTATTGACTGTTGGCTGAAATATTGAACCGCAAATTGTGTCCTTTCATGCCATTACAATATACACACAATAAATTTGTATTTAGATGACAGACTACAGCTAGAAAATCCCATTCTGCCAAGTTTCCCATCACATATTGTACACTGAATATTTCTGTAGGCTACAGACAACAGTAAAATATAGATGGGGAGAGCAGGGAGCTCTCTTGGGAAATCTTGTGATTTGTGTGGAGGAAAACAAGGGAGGGCTGAATGCAACTCTTCACAGAACATAGATCTCTCCTGTTGGACAAGATGCCACTCCCAGACATGCCTCATCTCTGACAGAAAGGACTGCTTGGGAGGAATCAAAAAAGAGAATTTTACTATTTTCACAGTGGATGCTTTGTGTCTCAATTTGGTTTCTGTTCTTTGTCTCTAGATTAAAGAAACACTTCAATGTTTTTTAACGTACTGTAAATGTGCCATATCTGATTTGTTGTCTGTGGCTATCAACTGATACAGATGAGGCTGAAAAAGATTAGGTTGGAAAACACTGAAGTATTCCTTTAACCCTTTAAAATAACAGGCTTATTACATACTGAGGCTTATTATTCAGTAACTACAGGGACTTAAATGTAAACTGGCTGAACTATTCTTAGGTTATAGAAGTATGTAATTAAACTCTGGGCCCACTGGTCAGCCCTAGCCATTTAAGGGGTTAACAGAATCTCTACTAACACTGATCCCATGCTTGCAATTTTTTAAACTTGCGTGCTATGGTTGGGTTGAGGTCATGTCTTTCCTAACAGCCCTCATTTGTAGGAAATGCATGTAGCCCTGGCTCATTATAATTCCTAAGACTTCTTTGTGTTGTTCACAGATGGGAGAAACATCTGGGTGCAGTATTTGTAAAGTGTTGCAAGGTGCAGTGTCTTTGTTTCTCTTGCCCATTCTTCACATTTTGTTGTAACCATTTATAAAGCCAATGCGACTGAAAATACAACCAAAACAGCCAAGCATATTTAGGGGCTCACTGTGTCATCATGGAAGTGACTGTCAATAAAATGCATTAAGCACCTGCATGTGCTGCATCTATTAAGTTCACACAGCTGTTACAACGAATTTGTTATTCAAATGGATTCTCCATGTATGTGATCTAGAAAAGATGAATCAGACCATCCAGTGGCATTTACTAAATGCCATCTGTAATGCCCAGAATGGCTACTGACTAGAGCTCTAAATTCTCCTCATGAGTCAAGTTAAATCTCTTATAATCTTTCATCAAGAAAGGGCAATTATTCGTTTGAGCGTGTGGTAGCTCCTTTTTCTGAATGGCATTTTTCAACTCTTAATAAAAGCTGCTGTTTCCTTAAAGTCTTGAACCTTCTCTGAGTCAGTGTGCTACCATTCACTCTTTCATTTGATATGGCTAACTGTTGTGGAGGGCAATTTTACTGTGAGCTCATAAAAGGCCTATTCCATCTGTGAAAATGTGGACGGATTCCCCTTTAGGAAAAAGTGTGCTAAGCACATTGTAACAGTCTGTGACAATTATCCGGCAATATTATTTTTTTATCACTGGAGGACACTCTGGAAAGCTCATGCTGTTTTTGTGTTTCAATTTCATTGCTTCTTTTAGATGTTGCAGTCAGTATCCTAACCGTTCCATTCACATTTAAGGTGTGACTCAGACCAGTTTGTATTTCTCTTCAAAAAAAGCACTCCTGTTTAATAAATCTCCAGGACATCTTTTATCTAAAAGCCCTTTTTCTTGTAACAGGCAAATGGATTATGATGTCACTGCAGTCTAAAACATTTTGTATAACCTATTCTGTTCAAACTATATTCCAACAACACTTAATCTGATTCAGAGACAAAGAGCGAGTGTGTGAGAGAGAGAGAGAGAGAGAGAGAGAGAGAGAGAGAGAGAGAGAGAGAGAGAGAGAGAGAGAGAGAGAGAAGCAGCAGGTCCACAGCCCATCAGCACAATACCTTTCTCCATAATTGCATTCCTCCTCCTGAGGTCACCTGAGGCCATAAGAAAGGGGTATTACAGGAGAAATCTCCAACACCATTACTGAGGCTAGATAGAATCAACTCTTGACTCTGACTGCGCATGAACACTGGAAACCATGCTGTGAGGCCCACATCTACCAGTGAAGGGCAGGGGGTGGAAATGTAGCTCTCGCTCAGACAGGGGGTCTGTAATAGTTCACGGAAAGATGCATACTCTGCCTCAGGCCCCTTGTGAACTGAACTCCATATTTGAGAACAACTGGTGTACCTTCATTCCTGAGAAAAGTGCAGAGGAAGACAGGCTCCCATTCAACTTTCTCTCTTCATGGGGAGAATAACTGATCGATGTGGTGCAGCTGGGAGGAAATGGAGCAGATATAACAATTGCAATAGTAAATAAGAAAATCCAAAATTATTGCAATTGCAAATGTAGTTGCAAATTAAAAACAAGATGTGACGCTAATGGCTTGGTCCAAGTTGGTCTGTCTGCCTATCTGTCTTTTTTTTTTCTCCTTACATAGGTCCCTCCTGTCTCTATATTTTGTATATATTTAATATATTTCAGTTTGAGTATTTTCTTCTATTTTTATTTACTTGTTTACTTTCTGTAGAGTGATTACCTGTGCCTCACCACAAGCATTTCCATGCATGAATGTCCTGACATATTGTGCAAATGACAAATAAACTTGAAACTATACTATCTATCTATCTATCTATCTATCTATCTATCTATCTATCTATTTATCTATCTATCTATCTATCTATCTATCTATCTATCTATCTATCTATCTATAACCTTTGCATGTGAAAGTTTTTAAACATTTCAAATGTTCTTCAGATCTCATTTTTCTTCACTTTTCAAACCAATTCAAAACCATTTTAACACATTTACTATATATATATATATATATATATATATACAGTAAATGTGTTAAAATGGTTTTGAATTGGTTTGAAAAAGTATATATATTTACTGTGTGTGTGTGTGTGTGTGTGTATATATATATATATATATATATATGTGTGTGTGTGTGTGTGTGTGTGTGTGTGTGTGTGTGTGCGTATATATATATATATATATTATATATATATATATATATGTATGTATGTGTGTGTGTGTGTGCATAAAGGACAAGCACCTTATTTTTTTTTTACAAGTCATCAGATTTAGGAAACATTAGAAGGATGTTTTTGCCTGTAAACTTACTCCTTTCATTTTATGCATAATGCACTTTGACAGCACAGCAGCTTTTGCTGAAACTGATTTTGTTTTAGCTACACTACTTCATCCATCAGGCCTGAAGAGGGCAGACGAGTCCTCAGCTGAAGGCACAGTTTCAGTGTCCTGTGGGTGGGCATGTTACAATTTCATGGTCTTGCATACAATTCAGCTCATACACTGTGCAAAACTAAAGCTAAGAAAGAAACAAGAGGCCAACAGGTCAGAGATTAGCTCTAGTAACACATTAATAATCAACTGTTTCTCACTTTGAAAGGGGATAAAATGACTGATCAACAATACAAGCATACATTGTCTCTTTAGCATATGTTATAATCAAAATCCAATGCAGGAATGAGACCAGGAACCAGGTAATTCCTGCTGTTTTAAGTGCAAGATGCCATTTTGCTCTGCCATTAATTGGAGTGTGTAATGAATGGCTATTTTGTATGAGAGTTTGTTTTCTGGTATTATAGGCTGCACTCCCTTTATGCTCAATCTATTTGTTACACATTGTGTGCATGTTATTTACATCCCAATGAGCTGCAGTCCTATCAGAGCAATTTAACCCACCTGTAAAGCTTTGACAATGGTGTAATAAGTGTACTCAGCAGGCAGCAATGATCAGGTTGAATAGTACTGTATATCAAAATGGCACATAAAATACAAAAGGTCTTCATCCATCTGTGGTGTAGCTGTACTGAAAGTGGCTCAGCAAATGGCTACTTTAAGTAAAAGGCAGTCTTATCTTTATGATAGAGCCGGCTCATGTTATGAGGTGAGATCATGAGGCATTGTACCCAAGTCAGTGCTATTCTGACCAAACTCATTGTTTTTCTTGCAGGATTGTTAAATGCTCCACAATATGCTTTTTATTGAACAATTGGCTGGAAACTAAAGTGGCTGGCTGTTTAAAAAGAATGGTTTGTCTCAGAGTGATCATATCAGAGCGTACTGTTCAGCTATCGAAGAGAGATCCATCATAAAGACATTCAAGCCACAATTGGTGAAAATGGATTTGCTGTAACTGTTGGGTATATGACAGTTTTCCACTGATTGAGTGCTGGGGGTTATGAAAGGAGTTATGATCAAATGGCTCCTATTTACAAAGGGTTTCAATTTACAAAGATTTTCTTCTTTTTATGTACAGTATATCTTACAGAGTTTTCCTGGGTATTGATTATATGTCTATTCCTCACATTTACTGTGTAGACATAACACCCTCCAATCTATAGTGGCCAGTGAATAAATAAGTGCTTGGAACCCTTACCAACGAGCATGTCATGAATACTAATACATACAGTCAAAAATCCTTCTCTCAATAGTCCTTGAAATATACCTTGAGCTGTTATCTAAGTGATACAATTCATTCAGTCTGAAACACTGCACTCATGCCTGCCTGAGGATCATATCTTAGAAGATTAAAATGTTCCCAGTGGACCACAGAGATAGGAAAGTATATGAAATGCAGGTACTCTAAAAAGGCAATTTCCTTGAATTCAAACCACTGTACACAGTAGCGCATCAAAATATGTGAAACTCTAATGCTGTGAGTGATTTACACACACAGGAATAGGTACGCACGCGCACGCACACACACACACACACACACACACACACGCTTCATGGCATGAGTTTCCATGGCTGAGAAGCTACATGCAAGCCTTACATCACCAAGCACAATGCCAAGCGTCAGATGGAGTTGCGTAAAGCAAGAGTCACTGTACTGTTGAGCAGTGGAAATGTATTCTGTGATGAATCACGCTTCTCTATCTGTCAGTCTGATGGACGAGTCTGGGTTTGGTGAATGCCAGGAGAACATTACCTGCCTGACTGCATTCTGCCAAGTGTAAAGTTTGGTAGAGGAGGGATAATGCTATGGGATTGTTTTTCCGGGTTGGCCTAGGCCCCTTAGTTCCAGTGAAGGGAAATCTTAATGCTTCAGCATACCAAGACGTTTTGGACAATCGTAGGCTTCCAACTTTGTGGGAACAGTTTGGGGAAGGTCTTTTCCTGTTCCAGCATGACTGAGCCCCAGTGCACAAAGCATGGTCCATTAAGGCATGGCTGGTTGAGTTTGGTGTGGAAGAACTTGACTGGCCCTCACAGAGCCCTGACCTCAACCCCATCAAACACCTTTGTAATGAACTAGAACGGAGATTGTGAGCCAGGCCCTCTCGTCCAACATCAGTGTCTGACCTTACAAAAACTCCTCTGGATGAATGGGCAAAAATTCCCAGACGCACTCCAAAATCTTGTAGAAAGACTTTTCAGAAGAGTGGAAGCTATTATAGCTGAAAAGGGGGGACCAACTCCATATTAATGCCTATGAATTTAGAATAGGATCTCATAAAAGCTCTTGTAGTGTAATATCAATACCTTAATTATGTTTATTTCATTGAAAGAAATGATTGAACATCCAATTTTGTCACTACCAAAATCGAATATAAAACTACCAAACATCACCAAATGTTTTGGTACTGTTTCAGTAGTGAAAAATTTAGCTAACCTTGAGCAGAACTAAAAAAAACTCAAGCCAGGAAATGACTAGCAAATACAGCTTTGAACAGTTGTACACACATAAATCGTATTTTTATTAAAACATAAGAAGTTAAAAAATCAGGTTAAAAATAAAAAATAAAAAATCAGGTTACACACTAATTTTCAGACACATTTACTTCAAAATAATGGGATCTAACTGATTTAACAGGAATGGAGTTAATCTCAATTAATACCTTGGGTTGAAATAGATCACAACATAATCTTTGTAAATATCTAAGTTATGAATACTAAATAGATTTTTTTTTTCATCTTATAGGTTTACAGTTATTTGGTAGAATGGTTCATATACAAGATTCAAGAATACAGAGCAAGGAATCTTAGACCTCTCCTCAATACAGAACCCAGATCCTACGTCTCTCTTTTGGACTCTGTGATCATTTAATCATAGATTTAGACATATGTTTTGGATCACTGTCCTCCTTGAAGATCTCAAAACTATTTGGAAGAGGCAGCTAGATTTTCTTTAAAGTCCCTTGGTACTTCATGCAGTCCATGATGTCATGTATCTGAATGATGTTCCCAGAACCTTTGGAGAAAAAACAGCCCCAAAACATTGAAGATCCTCCACCATACTTAACTGTGTTGATGTGGTTCTTTTCTGTATAACTTTCATTCTTTTTACTCCAAACCTACCTTGAATGCGTGTGGCCAAAAAGCTCATTTTTGCTTAATCTGACAACTAGAACCTAGTTACAGTAACACCTATTGAACTTCAAGCGCATATATTTGTGTTCAGATGAAAGAAAAGGCTTTTGTCTGACCTTCTAAATAGTTTGTTCGTGGTGAAGACACCATGGAGGTGGTGTCTAATTGTACTTTTGGAGAGATGGTGATGTAAATCTCTAACTGTGATCCATGGAGAAACATTTGCCTCTGTAACTATCCTCACTGTGCTTCCTCTTCCAGGCAGGTTCACTACAGCTCTTTGTTTAAACATCTTAATTACTGCCCTAACAGTGGATATGGGCATGTTCAGGCATGTAGCCTTTCTATAGCCATTTTTGTGTTCTTAGACTAAATTAACTTCAATTTAAGGCTATATTTCTATCATATTTTCAGTGTGAGATTGCGCAAATTATTACAGCTATATTTTTTCTTTTTTTTTCATTATTTTTCTGCTCATTTTAATTCGCCATCAAAATGTTCACACTGAGTAAAGGGCAGCTGGTGTTTCTAAATGGTGTCATGACATGAAAAACAGAAAAAATGTTTTGATATGACAGTGACTATATTATATTCCACAAGGGATGAAGAGAGAGATGCCATTCTTATTATAAATGTTGAAGTGCTTTGAGAAAGATCCCTTTTCATAGCTTATAATAGCCCATACACCTCCATGCAATTACCTCTGATGCTCAAGTGCCACCATATCTCAGTGTCTTTGAGAAGTGGATGAGATGGCTTTGTCGCAACACACTGTCTTTTCATTCACCTCCTCTATCCCATCAGCCTGATAGACTGCACCACAGGACATGGGTGCAGAAGCAACAGAGACATCATGGTTATCACTGGCCCTTCTCACGTGCACTGTGACAAGCAGATAATAACCCATAACATAAAAAAGCTCCACTTCCTCCCAGAGCCATCTTTCAGTTTAACAGCCCTAAACCCCAGCCACAAAACAAATGAGGTTGAAAGAAAGGAGAAATACCCCATTATGGGACAGAGGCCCATTTTGGGGTGGTAGAACTGGAGGAGGGGAGAGATGGGGAGGGGTAAAAGTGATAGGGTAGGCTTTATGGATGCTGCGCCCCCCCTGTTGTGCTGACTGGGCGCTTATTGTCTCAGTGCAACAACTGGGCTCCTCTTGTGGAGCTCCATTTCCAGACATTATGCTGTCACATTGCTGCCATCCTGTCATGAGCCGTGTGCAATAAAATTACATTTTCAGCAGATTTTTGCATTATTGAAGTGTGATTTACAGGTTTTACATCATCAGTAATTCATACAGTATGCTTACTGGAGGAAATGTGTAACTATTTAGCTTGTAAGTAGCAGCCTGGGCTGCACAGGCTGATATTCTGTCACTAGCATTCCCTCATTTGCATTCATTTTTGCTTTGTGGCCACTCAATAAAAATGACGTTAAAGGCCATCATAAGGAAAGGCTGGAAATCGATGGCATATGAACTGATTAAACTCTGTGTGTGAGTGAGAGAGAGAGAGCAATAAAGAGGAAAAAGTGTGTGTGTGTGGTGATGGGCAGCAGGATGATAGCAGTAGACTGTAATGTGATTACAGCTGTCTGCGGCCCTGTGAACGGGAGCCATGCTGATCAGATTAGGAAAAGGACACTGGGCAAACTTTTCAAAAAGCAATGACTTCATCTCTCCACAGGGAGAGTTATTCTTCCTCAGGCTCAATGCGGTCAAGCCCGGAAACATGACACAGTGATCTGGCTTCTCGCTCCCTCTGTACTTTATGGCTTCCTTTCCTTTTTAATAGTGCATAGCCTTTTCCCCCTCTAGACATAACACACAGTGAATGACTAAATGGCTATGGAGCTGTCTATAAGTTTTTCACATGAGTGCTAGCTGATTATCTCACAAATAAGCCAAGGCTACATTAAAAAAAATATTTTCATTGTGTTTAAATGCTTCTTTTTTCATCAATATCAGGAAAGAACAGTTTTGCTGCCCATTTCATCTCAGACCTTCCTTTTTTATGGAGAGGTGTGAACTGATTTCACAGCACATCTAGCTACCAAGTGCTAGATGATATGATGAAGAAATTAAAGCTCTGGGCTCTGGATCCGTTCAGTAGGTTTAGATGCATATTTGTGCAGATGCATATTTATGCTTATTAGCCTCTCATTGACAGCATAATTTGTTCGGCTTAGTAGCTTTATCTAAAAAAAAAAAAAAACATCTCTGGATTCCAAAGGTCTTTACACATCGATTTACACATCATTTATTCGTGAAGTATTTTCGGAGTGTATAACTGATAATATCTTACACGCCAAATGCAATTTTTTAAATGGCAAAACTGCAACATTATTCTTAAGTCTTATAAGCCTTCGCCAGCGACAGGATTTATTTGCCCTCTGCTACTTCATGGATGGTGTTAGTTACAAAGATCTGAACTGTACCTGAATGATCAGCATTCCAGCATACAAACACAACACATGCTGTTTTTTCTAGCAGTGTTGGTACTCACTGCTGTATTTTCCTTTGTTTCAGTTTATACTTGGTTTTCGCAGTCTAAGATATGGTGGGTGTTGCACTTGTAGGTGGCCCAGCCTTGAGTTCTGTCATGATGGATGAATTACACACAAACGACAAAAGAAATGTTTTACTTTGACTTGCACTAAAAAACCTGAGCATAGCAAGCATTTTCCCAGACTAATACATAAGGTTGATCCAAATATGATGCTCTATTTTTGCAAATAATTTGTCATAACTAAAATAACATTTGGTTAAATGTCTACATATTGGTAAAAAAGCGGTACAAAAACAGCTGCAGCCCCCTAGTAGTACCACTGCTAGGATGAAAACCACTGCTGTAGAAAGATTCTACATGAACTATGTGAGTGTGAAGAACCTTTGTAAAGTTAATATTCTGCTACAATTAATAAATACATGCTTTTATTGTGTGCTGTGTGTGTCCAGCCCTAGATGAGTTTATGTGGGTGTTTTGATCAATTAAGACAGCTACATGATCCAAAAAACTTAATCAAATGATCATGGTCATTAAATGATCACGGTCAAAATAATGCAGGCTGATTTTTTGTGTCAAATTAAGGGTTCACCAGTGTGTTTTTTAGTATTACATTGAAATATTTCAAGATATAGCGCAATAGCGGTATGTAGTAATGTAATCAGTATGGTATTTGGACAATCTTGTGCAGATCCAGTGGCATAACTACAAGCAATGCAGATGGGCCAAATGCACTGGAACCTATAGCATTAGGGGGGCTTGTGGTGACTGGACCGCCTAACATCTTTATCTTTTTGGACTCCTTATACTACTTATGCATTTTTCAAACTCATAATTCAGGGGTATACAAAAACTTCCTAATATTCTTAAACCCTTAGCTTACATTAGTAAAACAGAGAATAAACAAGCAAACTGCATTGTATTTTGTTAAGGTCATTTTTTCGTTGGAGGGGTCCAAATATTCTATTTATTTATTTATTTATTTATTTAGCACTAGGGCCCATTGTGCAGCCATAGTGTGATGTATGGGAGCATTAGATGGGCAGCAAGACTGTAAAACTTACCCATTATAAGCCAGCATCAAAATCCCCATCACCACCATGCTGTAAAGAACACCACGCAGGCCTGCTCCAAAGTACATAAGGAACCAGACTTCTTAGATTCGTTTCTTCCTCTTCTGAAATAGGTGATCTGAGAGCTCAAATTCATGACAATGAAATGACAGAAAGGAAATGTCATCAGTATGCAGAGAAACAAAAGCTTTTGCATTCTCCTTCAAAGTCCTCTGTGAAACTTCTTGAACCCGATCTTGCACTGTCACTATTTGTATACGATAGCTGTAATGGACTGATTGAAAAAGGATAAGGTTCCTAAGATGGCGCCATGTCTGCTACAAGCAATTTCTGCTCGCCAATCTCTCTGTCCCTCCGTCTCTCTCCATTTCTCCACCCCTCCGTGTCTTTGCGTCTTAGTCCATTAATGCCGAGTCACTCGCCGCTAATCCAGTGGCTGCATGGCTGGCAGATAGAGCTGATTAGGGAACAGAGGAAAGGTTAATTGAAAGGCAGCGAGTAATGATACCATGTCCAAGCACAGCAAAGAAAATGACAATAGTGCTCTCCCCACTGGGACGTTGTAATGAGTGACATTAAAAATAATTATGAAAGACACAAGCAGTCCCCTGAATAAATTAATCGTTAGCTCACCCTTTTCTCTCAAGGGGTCCAGCAGTCTTCATTTGTGATCATTAGAATAATAGTCAGCAGCGTGGTTCTGCGGTGACTCTGTAGAAATGAATGAATGTGACAATGTGATGGAGCATTGAGGAGGTGTCCAGGGTTGCCAGGGTGAGTTAGCGTGACAAATCTGTGTAGTCAGCTTTAGCAATGATAAACTACTGTACTGTATTTATATGAAAAGGTGAGTAGATGCATTCTGAGAAGTTCATTTTGTCTCTGTAGGGGAACATTTTGGGGTCTGTTTCTGTGTGTGGAGCATTTCTATGTATTACTGTGGCCTAAAATTAAAATGAAACCTATAAAAGAAACAAAACAGTCTTGTAAACTAAAGAATAGAAATTAATAAAAAAGAAAATAATATTCCTTGTTCAGCCACTAAAACTGAAATAAATGCTGCCTTTTAGAGATTTTTTAGTAATGGTTATTAACCACTAATTCTGGTCAAATCCATATATACAAATTGCTGCTGTTGGAAGAAAACCTCGTACCTCCATTTTTCAGTTTTTGACATTATTTGAAAATACCTACTGTTCTTTACATTGTGTGTAAATTTCATGATGAATGGCCCAAAAGAAACAGCCCAAAATTACTTGGAAAAAAGTACATTACAACAACAAAATATACAAGAATAACATGTTATATATAATATATATAAGTCAGAGATATGGTACTTTTACAGTATCACACAAAAGTCATAGACTTTTTATTTTTCACTCAAAACGATCATAAGGTATGAATTGTTCATTTCTCTGGAGATATTTTGGAGGACATTCTATATAATGAGATTCCATGTGCATAAAAAAGAGGAAAGTCAAAGGAAAATAAGGGAAAAAGCAGGTGATTGTAAAATGGAAGTTATTAAACTAAAATGGTTAATAATGTAGATTTCGACCAAAATGAAAAGAAAATGGGACAAAACTGTCACTGTCAGACAAATAGTAGTTAAAGCTTTCATCTTCGAGAGACAGGAGAAAATCAAGCTCCGCTCTTACTTCAGATCTGAAAAAAAAAAAAAAAATCCAAAGGTGTTTCTGTCCATCCTTCCACTGTGAGAAGACAACTCAACCTCTCAATGTCACTGTGTGTGTTTGGGATTACTCAGGTTGTTAGTATAACAAAATGCAACCAGCTTCTAAGACTGAACTTTGGAGGTGTGGAAAAATATCCCTGCAGATTTCTTTGAAAAACTGAAAGCAAGTCTCCTAAAAAGAATGCAAGCTGTAATAAAGAGAAATAGGGTACAAAAGAAATAATGATATATCTGATATTTTTGTTTTTTTGTCTACTAACCTGTTAAATATGTTTTCTGTTTTTTCTTTCTGAAAAATATGTAACTTGTACTTCATATATTTACGTCGTTCTTCTTTAAAATTCTAACGCAGTCATTACTTTGTAATAATTTTAACCTTGAGAACAAGCTGGCTTACAGTCTGAACGCTTTTTAAATATTTAAGGATGACTTTTGAATGAAACTATTATTCTGTGTCACACAGAAGTATTCTTCACTATAAAGTCACCATTTGAAGCATTAGCAAAGACATTTGCGTTGCTCATTTCATTCTCTCTGTGCTACAGGACTCCAATAATTGGAGAAAAAGAATGAGGCACAGGGAATTAAGGCCTAATATTGATTTAAAGAGCAAGGCAGCAGCAGGAACATGAAAACAATCTGGAGAAGATTGGCCTTGGCTGTGAGATCACTCCCAGAATTCATTACTGAATTTACGCTGATGAAAAGATTCTGCTAACTGGGGGAGGACATGGCAGGGGTCCAGTCACAAGAGATGGAAGATGCAAAAATCTCACATATGTACAGAAAAAATATGAAGTTCAAGACAAACCTACTGAAATGATAAAAAAATTAAATCAGGAGACCAAAGAGAGGCAGAGAGAGCAAGATTGATTTTTTTCAATGTATAATTAATTAGGTATTGGGTCAATAACTCTAATCTTATATTTATTTGTGTGTTTATTTATTTGTGAGGACTGCCCACTAAGTGTTTGGGTGCTCGTGATAAGGAGGTATGGAATATTGTATTTCCCATCTCCTCCTGGAAGAGTCATGAATCCTTTCCTCTTCATTTTATAATGCAAACCTCATTATCGAGATTTAATGGTCTTGATGGGTCTCTGTGACCATAAACTAACCACTAAATGTAAATTGCATTTCAATTGCACTGTAAATCAGAAATTTAATTTAAAAGTTCATAAACCTTTCCACTTGTTGAACCAAGATTCCCTCTGCGTTAGATCATGTAACACTGACTGTGGAACAAATTAGATCTGTGGTGCTAAATTCAAATTTTTTTTCAAAATGTGAAGATTGAAACGTTTGTAATGTAGAACACTGAAGTACAAAGAAGACTGTTTACTTCATGAAGTGAATGTTATTTAAATACATAGTCTAAATTAGTGATGCTGTAAATCAACTCTTTGAAAAATATTTCAATTGTAAATAGTCCAGTACCATAAAACATCATAACACTAGACTGAAAATGTTCCAGTCTGAGCACTGCAGACACATTAATGATATTTCATGTCGTTGCTGGAAGTGTTAGTTAAGGTTACAAATTCATCTGAAACCAACCTTGTATTTATGAAGCCACCTCAGGTCCCATATAGGGTAGCTTCATGAATATACCTCAGTAATTATGTTAGACATGCATCAGTCAGACTTGCCCTGGTGAGATCGAGTGAGGCCTCTGTCCAGGCCTAGCTTTCCCCAGGGAGAGGTGATGAAGGCTGGGTAACCAGAGAAGCCCACCCCCAGTCCCCTAGCAGCTGGCCAACACCACAGTGCCCTGTAACATAATTAAATTGTGGATTGTAAATCAGTATGTAACCAGTGATCAAACAGGCTGGGTTTCTCTCCCCCAAGTCCCTCCTGAATAGCAATAAATCTGCAAATGAAACAGAGTCTGAGCACAACAAAGCCCAAGCAATTGGAGATGATAAGGAGCAGTAATGTGACCAGTAAGTGAACACCAGTGAGGTCAAACCAAGCCAAACTGTACAAACCTCGAATGCTTCACCGGATGCTCACTACTTGGTACTTGAATTTCCCGCATGTTCTAGATCAATCATCCATGTCTGACCTGCAGAAAAGACATTTTCTGTTAAAGGGCCCATATCTCAAGAAACTAAATGTTTTTTCCTGACGTAAGAGATTGATGCAGCATGTAAACACATTTCCAAAACCTTTCACTCACCAGTCCTAAAGAAAGGACATTTTGAATTATTATTTTTGTGATGTCATTAAAACTCAAGCACTTACATATATCCATCCATGCAGCCTCTAGTTTAGCCCTGCCCATTCATACTGAAGTTATAAGGAGTGTTTCTAATTTACATAATTTTCCACTTACCCCAGTTGTAATCAGCCAGCTATGGCATGTTTGGTGCCCACCCTTTATTTCTTTAATGTAGCTCAAGAGCTACTGTTGCTAACAAACCCTAGAATTCAATAGTGACCCAAATCTTTTCTATAAATACATCCTCAAAACTTCTCTTAACTCACTCAAACAGCATCCAGATGTTGTGGCAAATTTTGACTGCCTTGCAAAATCTTCACTTCACATGTCATGCAGGCATATTGATGATAGATTTATGTTTTGAGTTGTTTCTATTTATAAACAATCATCTTCAGATTTAGAAAATCAAGATTAACATTTATTTATAAAGAAAAAACCAACAGAAATTGCAAAAACTTTAGCATCCATACGTTTGTGCGGTAAGTTGGAATTCAGAATTCCGCACAACATCTGTTGTCTTAAATGACTACCTGCAGCATTCAGCCACATGGTGAGGTTTGTTTGTTTTTGCAGTTCAGAGTAAGACATACTGTCCTCTAAACCAATTGACAAGTATGTGAGATTTTTATAATGAAGACCTGGATGCAGTTTGAGCAGGTGGAGAGAGGTTTTGGGGTGTGTATTTATAGAAAAGATTTGGGTGACTATTGACTTCTAGTGTTTGTGACACTGACCATATTACATAGCACAATTTTTTTCCTCTTTAATTAAAGCTCGTGTTCAGATGGCATGTGGACTTGATCTCATCAGAGGCTTTTGCACAAACCTCTGGAGTCCATGCCAGTCATGTGAGCAAAAGTAGGACATGCCAAATACTAAGAAACTCTGAAATACATGTAAACATTTAAAGATTCTACTTTTCACTCAAATTCTCATGCCAGTAATATAATATGTAATGAAAATCTTTATGTTAAATCAAATAGGAAGCATTTTCACTAGTTGTCTCGGACTTTTGGACCCCACTGTGCATAAAGAAAAATGAGGTCTTCTTTGAAATGACTTTATGATTCTGCAAATAAATAATTTTAAAAGAATCAAAAGAAGCAAAAGCCCTTCTCACTTTAAGAACGCTCTTGCTGCTTGTCTTTAGATGTCAGTATGGCACTGTTATGGCAATACATGCACTGTATGTCTCAAGCGATTACCCTCCATTTTTGCACCAAGAAGACTGACAGGACTAATAAGACAAACACTGTACAATCAATAGTGCGTATGTGACTAATATCACATCCACTCAAGCTAGAAGCTGTTGTGCTTTCAGGGCATGATTAGTCTGAGGAGGCAATGATGCAACCAACGGGGTATTTATTGACGCTGGAGAAAAATCAAATTTCATGAAAGGTGCCAGATACATGAAAAGACAGTATTGATTCGTTTGGAAAAACTGTGAATTGAAAGAGAGGGAAAAAGATGAACAGTGTCCTTCCTCTGTCAGTCTCCAACCTAACCACCTCAACCGTAATACTGCTCAGCAACCATCCCGTAATACATAATTACATCTCATGTGTCATCACCCCAGAAACAGCCTATAAATCAGCTTTTATTCACTCCGGGGGCCACAGTGTCTATCGGTATCTGGGCTCCAGAGCTCCGAGCCGTAGCCGAGCCACAGAGTCAAGGACAATAAGCCCTGAGGTCAGGCTCCTCGAACGGCTGATCTTCACATTGCTAGGCTATAAAACACAATAGGCTTGTGCCCTTAACCCCTTGGGGTCTGCAGAGCGAGCGTAATCCGTGGGCAGCAGTTCTGCTGTGGAATAGAGAAGATTACAAAGCTGAGAGGATCCAAGTGAGCTGAGATGATTCATCAGGGCTGGGTTTCTGGAGCGATATCTCCAGGTAAATTGATTACCTGAGTGTCAGAATAAGGGTTTTTTCCATGGGCTGGAGGTCAAATAGCTTAATTCTAAATAAAAAGCTAAATTGAATCAAAGAGGTTGACAGATGTTCTTTAAAAGTCTGTCCTATAAGAAAAGAACAATCTAAAGACATCTCTTTGATATCTGTGTAGTTACTTCAAGACATCAATGAAATCAGATGAAAGACAAAGAAGACTTTTGTTGAAGTTTCCTTTTGCTCAGAGATTTCTTCAGAGCAAAAGAGCCCAGCAATCTTACACGTGTCTCCTCTTGAGTTTTAGTAGAAATCTCAACAAAATCACAAACTGTGCTCAGATTTACACAGACAATAATTCTCATCTTTATCTGCAACTAAACTCTCATCTCTCCTTTTTGTCTAAAATTATTTCTCTAATTTTTTAGAACACTTTTAGGACAATCACCATTACGTCTCCAGAGATAGTCCACAAAGTCCATATACAATCATATGTAAACATTTGGGCACACATAATCAAATACCAAGTTCTGTTGATTTTCTGAGTGAAAATAAGTTAATACATCTTGTACAGAGAACAGACGTCTGCACATTTTATTGCACACGTACTGTTTATTTGATGAATTTAATATATTGGAAAAAAACATAAAACATGGACTGTGCAAAAGCTTTTACATATATGTGTGTATATATATATATATATCTCAACAAATAGAAATTGTGCAGCAAAATTTACAGAAAGGTGCCGTATTTAGATTCCTTGTAGAGGAGGTCTTCGCTGTCCAAAGAAAAACAAGTATTTCCAAAATGGCAACTTTTCAGGAGAGGGCAAAACCATTCTTTGTTTCTAATGTAAATTAATGTAAACAGATGGTATTCCAAGCAATTTTGGAGCATTTATGTTGGTCCATTCATAATGAAAATATCACACAATGTAAAGTGCTGTGCGCAAGTGATGTAGAAAAATGAAAAATGAAAAAATGGAGATGTTTGTTTGGATATGTTTGTTCTTCGAATAGTGATGTTATGTTCACTTATTTTCACAAATCAATAAAACATGACGAGGTGTTCAAACATTTGAATACAGCTGCATACCGAAAACTAAGCTGCAAAAAATGCTTTAAATTAACTGTTTCAGTGATGCTACAAAACCAACATACTGTAGCATGTTTGGTAAATGTTTGTCCTCTTAGTTTTGGGGTGATTGTTTTACAGCATTTGTTTGCTGGGTTTTTCTACAAAGATTGTTACTGTAAGGCGGGGCTAGCCTGCTGGCTGTGTGTTTATGTGCTGAGACAGGAAGAACCAAGGAGGAAGAGAGATGACATGTAAGTTTGGGTTAAAGTAAACTGTTAAAGTTGAGCTTATGTATGGTGTAGCTGTGGCGAACTACAGCTGTTTAGTAAAGTGCTACTATTTGTGAAAAAGCTGTGTCTCTTTCCACAGCGGTGAACGTTACAATATTTATACGCTGTTAGAAATAAAGGTTCTGTGCAGGTACATTTTTCATTCATCAAGGTACAAGCAATGTAATTGTACCCTCAAACGTACAACAATGTGTGGAGAAAGGGGCGTGGCTGAGCGTCAGATGCAGGACAGAGAGCCAGTCGGGCTGAACCAGCGGGCTAAGTAGCTGATGATATTCACCTGTGCCTTGTTTCTGCCAGCCTACTTATAGTCATCTCTTTCCTCAGTAGGTGGCAGAGCCCAGAGAGAGAAGGAGACCGATGGAGATGTGAGAGCAGTGCAAAGCAAAGCAGAGCTGAGCTAAGAAAAGAAAAGAAGAGACTGAAAAGTCCTAGTGAGCGTCTTGTTTTCATTTGTCTGTAGGCTGAAAAGCCGAGTGTTTTTTGTGTTGTGTATAAATAAAGCACAGCTCTCCGTCTCCACACCTGCTCCCGTGTCCTCACTCCTCCTATCATTAAAAGTTGTTACACAGTGATTTTAAGATTCAATTGTGTACCCTAAATAAGTTTTTCCCAGTGAAAAAGTATGAATGTTTTAAAACAAAACAATAAAATAAAAAGCCCGGAGACGAGACGGGGCATGTGGAGTCAATACAACTCAGAAAATAAAATTTTAATAGATAATTATTATTATCTAATTGTGTTTCCTAACTAAAGGTACACCTTGAAGGTACCATCCCATTGACAAGAGGAATATTGCCCTAGTGACAGTGTCATACCTTTATTTCTGAGAGTGCATATATCCTCATATTCAGTCTAGAGCAGTTTAGCCCCACCCATTCCACTGAAATTATGAGGTGTGTTTCAGCCTGGATTGCTTTTTGAATGTGCCACAATACAAAGCAACCAGTAAGAACCTTTACATATGTCAGTCTTAAAGGCTCAGTAACACAAACGGTCTGTTTAATTGATAAAGACAGGTTGGAATACAATTATTTGAAAATTAATCATGACAGTTTTTGGTACATAAACCTACACAAACTTTGTCAGAAGGGCTAATAAAATACACAATGAACGTAGGATGTGATCCCATTATGCACACTTCTAAAAGTTTTATGATATTCTTAAATGCAACAAACTAAGAAGTGCCATTAGGCATTAGCGACTAGTTGCAGCAGCTTAAAGAGACTACATACATGCTGCTGTTGTAATAAAATCTTGTATGACTGCAAAGAAATAAATAAAGAATGAATAAATTAAAGGAGAAGATAAATGTAAAAACATGTCTTAACTGATGTGAGGCATGCAGAGCTTACTGAATTGGTTCTCTCAAATTGTATAAGCAGTACGACAGTGATCCTAAAAGAACAGTGAAGAGTGACGGCATGGTGAGATCAGACAACACAAAACATAATGCTCAGCGGCTCAAAGGCTCAGGAGAAAAGACAGCACAGGATCAAGTGTCTGAGGCTTGAGGGTTGCAAAGCCTAAGCGAGATTATACCCAGTTTAAAGTATTTAGCTTCACATGTAGCTTTGTTATACCACTTAAATCATTTTAATTACCACCTGCTAATCGTTTTAGAAGAGCATTTCTACTTCCCACAGAACTGAACACTACAGACACCGGGACCTGAGAATGGCTGAGGTTTGAGACCGTGTCATTTAGTGTACTCTGGCAAATCTTTGTAGAGTTTGTTGTGGCTCAGTAGAGTAGTGTGAATTGGTGCATAAGGAGGAAAAATCCCTTCTCAGATCAATGGGGTTGTAAGTTGCCTGTTTAAATCACCTGAGCTTGTGTTCTTGAGTAAACATGTGCGCTGAGAGACAAAGGCTAAGAGATTTTATAGGCAGTGTTTTTCCGGACGAGGCCTCCATTCTAAACAATAATGACTTTTTAATGTGAAGCTGTGATTACATTGTCATGGTGAAATATGGGGGCCCTTGGACTGCTTGGAGACGACTGGGGCCACACGTGAAATACTACAATGGCATAGATTACGCCACCGACCTAGGTGAAGCAATCTTCATAAATTCAAATCTAATCTTTGTGAACCCTGGCCGTGTCAAGCGGGGAGGCGGCTCCGTGTTGTTCTGAGCGCTGTGTGTTCCTGTGTTCCTGGGGGAGGTAGTGGTCAAAAGCACTAAGGTTACTGCTGACCAAGCAAACGCCCAGAGCTACATACCCTCAATGAAGATAAACTGACTGAGCTGTCGCTCACCAACATAATTAAAAGCAACTACATTCTACATTTTTCTTGCATTTCTTGTTACTTATTTATTATATTTAACTTTTTTTTTTCAATTATGGGGTTTGTTTGTATTTATGTTACTCAGTCATTAGTAATGTTACGCACTTAGAATCAAAATCAATTCTCGATCCCTTAGAATTAAACATGCTGCTTTTGCTGTGGTGTCTTTAAGATAGATATAATGTAAGTATGATATATGTAAATGATCTCTCTTCTCATTGGCTGCTCTGTATTGTGCCTCATTCAGAAAGGGCTGAAACATTCCGTATAACTTCAACATGGCAGATCAAAACTGCTGAGTTTAATACGCATATATATATATATATATATATATATATATATATATATATATATATATATATATATAGTCATATGCAAAAGTTTGGGCACCTTTGTTTAAAAAAATGTGAAAATAAGTAGACATCCTCTACAGAAAACACACTGTAATAAAGGAATTCAAACTTTTGCACACAACTGTATATATAGATAAATTAGGGCTATCAAACTTTATTCTTTTTGCTCACATATGACCTAAAGAAATTTCTCCATTTAAAAAGCAGCACATTTTGTTACAGGTATATGAGTGGACAAAATAAGCTTCATCACATTGTATTTATTACAGTCAATAATTCAGGACATGTTTTTCCACATGTGCCTGAACGTGAAAATAGAGTGAATAGAATTTCCAGTTTTATCATCAATGTCTAGTAAGAGCATCAGCGGCTGTTACTTCTTGATTTATCCATAGTCCTCCTGCTAACACTGTCCATCATAGTGTGCTGAAGGTGTCCTCCGGTGATGATGGTACCGATATTACTGATATTGTCGGCATCAGCTCCACATTTTGCTTACTTAAGACTTGATGTCCTTCAGTGATGAACAAATTCATGGCATGGCGGTGATAACCTTGGTTTTATCAAGATAGCCATCAATGGAACTTGCCATTAAAAACTGTATATGTACAAGAGGATTGCAGTCGTGGAGTCACAGCAACAGCACATGAGCAGCTGGACTGGAAGCAGGGTCCTGGGGGGGCTCTTGCACATTCGTTTTTCTTTGGACATTCTAAAGAAAAACCCTTTTAAGAGAGACAGAATTGAATTTGGGGGGTCCCATGTTACGTTTTAATCGTGATCAACAGCAGTAACATCCTAATGTTAGTTATTGCTAGAAAACCTGAACACAGTCTGAATTTACAGTGAGAGTGTTTTCATGCACTCAATAATCTAATCATAATCGTATTTCTGTAATTATATTACTCAAATGGTCATGTAAAAGATACTCTGATTTCTTAGATCGGTCTAGAAATCCGATTAAGAAATCCGATTAAGAAAGCTGGATTTTAGCTCAGTAATCAGATTTCTCGGTGCTTGTAAACTCCTACTCTGATATCTTTCGGATTTCTCAGTCTGCGCATGTGCAAAACAGACTGCTGTACTGGAAATAAACAAGCTGCGTTGCTACAAGATGGCAGCAAAACACTTTTGGAGCGAAGCTGAAACTACAACTACATACAAGCCATGGCATAAAGTTCGAGTTTTACATTTACGTCATATCTTCTTTTGTTAGTTTATTGGCTGGTTGCAAAGCAGAAATCCGATTACTGCTTGACTTGTATAGTCCCGGAGTTTTCATGTTATCTGCATGCATGTAAACGACCTCATTTAAGGAATGCTGTTTGTTACAAGTAGCACACACTGACACAATGGTTTGGAAAGTTCTGGCACAGCCCTGAAAAAAGTAATATATATTGACAGAAAAAGTTTGTTTAACGTGTTTGCTAGGCCAGTTGTTATGTTGTATAACAAAATTAATACTTAATTTACTAAATTTATGGTAGATTCATCACAGGTCACCTCTTAGTCACACCCTCCATCAGGGAACACCCAAGAGTTCTGCTACAATTTAAACCCTGGCTGCAACTACAGATGGTTTGAATAGCTTGAAATAGGAAAATTTTAGAAAAACCTGTTAACTTTGACACAAGTAATATAAAACAGTGGCATCATAAAAAACAGTGAATTTAAAACAGCATTTTTAGCAGCTTAGTTTACATATATGGACTGTATTTACTGGGGACTGAGTGGTTCATTTTGAAATTTGAACAGTGTTTACCTACAACTTGAGACTCTTTCAAAATGTGAGAAAATTGTAATTTTCCATAATATGGGCCCTCTAAAGCAGGTTTGCATCACAAAGAGGACACAAACACCACCTACAGAAAAAAAAACCCCACACACTACAGAACAAGGGCGATAAATGATAGCGGAGTGAGGTAGGGAAGGGGCGTGCAGATAGAAAGTGAAAGATGGTCCACAGTAGCTGGAAATCACAATAAAACATCCGTCCCTTCTTGATCTCATTTTGCAGGGCTGGACGACACTGATAGCATCTAAAAGTCAACACCGGTGCGCTGCAGGATGTGTCTGTGCTAAAGCAGCTTTAAGGCCATGCGGGAGTCATATATCAGGGGTATGGACGCCACTGGCTCTAGCAGCATGTCACTGACCTCCATCACATGCTCGAGCAGGAATAATCACTGTTTGATGGGCAAGAACTCCACAGCACGCCACACATTTTTTATTCATGTCACACGCTTGTCCGCCGGCCTGTCTGATCTCTGTAAGCTCTGCGTGAAGAAGACATTGTGTGTGAGACTAAAGCGAGTAAGAAATAGCTGGACTGCCATAACGTTTTGAAGCATTTCCTTCAGTTCCTAGTGTATTGCTGTGATGTAATGGGTTTCATCTTGAGTTTTATGTGCTGTGTAGGGATTTTAGAGCAAAATGCTTTCACGCCTGCGCTGCTTATTACACAAAACGCACAACAGGAACGTTCAATTTTCCAGTTGGGGCTAGCATAAATTATACAGCTGGAGCTTAATGATGAGTTATGATGCATGGGCTTCATGTTGCAGTTGGCTGCCGCAGATAATCAATTCGGAAATCAAACTTGTGCGCCTTTTCTCCAGAGAACATATACAGATCATACATTAACCTTTTCACCGGCAGATGCATCACATGTTAACCTTTGAACAGTCGACAAGTCATTATGTATGCTTATTAAGTGAGACGAATAAGCAAAGGGAATAGCTTTATCACGCAAACCAAGCCTGTCTCGACTTTAGATTCATGTGGAGACGTTAGATTCAAACTACTGAAAGCCATGAGAAGACATTCTACTGAAATACACAGTACTGTGCAAAAGTCAGAGACAGACCTGTCGTTTATTTAATCTCTAGGTAAAGCAGTAATTAAGTACAAGTTATTCATTTTCAGAGTTAAGAAGAAAGCAGAAAACCATAACAGAAAATTACAAGAATAACTAAAATATATTTTTTTCAGTATTTAGCATGTCTATTTTTTGCCTTTATTGCAGCCTCCATTCTATGAGGAGACTTGCTTTCAGTTCATTGAACATATCTGCAGGGATATTATTTCACACCTCTAAAGTTCAGTCTTAGAAGTTGTTTGCATCTTCTGCTTCTCATGATCCAAGTAATCTCAAGTACAAATTTATCCACCAGTTTATAAAACCTTACTTCACATTTCAAATGTCCAGTTTTATTGATCTAGTGCAGGGGTCGGCAACATGCAGCTCTTTTGCTGCCCTGTTGTGGCTCCACAGCAGAATTTGATTTTTTGGATCCTCTTTAGCTGTAAAATATACCTCTGCTAATTGTTAACATGTAAATGGTCTTAAACACTGGAGTTAATGTATAACTGCTAATTGACCAACCTTTAACCTTGAAGAAAAGTGCATTTTCTTTTTTTCCCATTTTTTGGTTGTTTATTCATTAGATTTTGATATCGAAAGTAAATTTGAGCAGTCATATTTTGGCTGGGCCAGTGACAAAAGTGGGCAGGCCTAGACCCACTGGGTCCAATGATAGTGCCACCACCTCTAACTACATGATTATTACTACAAATTATTTTGAAATATTAAAAGAAATGAATCATTAGCCTGAAAGATTTTAAAGAAGATGTTCAAAAAGTAGCTAAAAACACTTTCAGAATTCTCCTTTTTATTACACATTGCTTAACAATGCAGTTTTAATTTGGATGCAAATATCTTTATTAAACAAACAACTTGCAATAAAATGACCCACAAACGTTAGCACTCCCCAGAGTGATCCATGGACACTAAATGACTATCCAGGCCTGGTGAAAGTGGTTCTCTCATTAAAAAATCATGTTAGCTACACTGTTTCTAATTAAATAGCAAATCACCTCTGAGGCATTTCAACAGTACCACAATGCACAAGCAGGTTATGAAAAGACATTTAGCCCTAGTCTGCAAGCCGCACCACTATTAACCAATATGATGATCTCACCACTGGTCTTACATTTAGCTGATGCTCAAAAACTCTAAAAGGTACAACAAAACATAATGAACCAAATAAAGAATAAACAGGGAAATAAAAGTCAAATAAAAGATTATTATTATTGACTAATAAAACAGCATGATTTTATTAGAAAAGACCCTGTAGAGCAGAGCAGGGGGCTCCACAGAAATCTTCAAACTTCTCGTCTTCTCAGCTCCCATTTGAAACACGTAGTTTTTGTTACTGTGCTATAATGCAGCATTGCTAAAAGGCTCTGATGAATAGCCTGATTAACTGTTAACCACCTTTAATCATCATTCAGCCAATACAGCGTAAATGAGCACCTTCACTGAACACAAAGGCTGATGTGACCAGGCTAGAGTGAAACCATTCAGTCAGGAGGGAGAGAGAGAGAGAGTGGGGGGGAGAGAGAGAGAGAGAGAGAGAGAGAGAGAGAGAGAGAGAGAGAGAGAGGGAGAGGGGGGTGTGATTAAGAGAAAGAAAGCGCAAAAGAAAGAGAGTGAAACAGAGGGAGACAGTGAGAGACGGAAAGAGAAAGAACTGGGGAAGAACAGAAAAAGAAAGAGTGAAACAGACAACGAGACAGGGAAAGAGATGGAGAGTGAGACAGATAGAGAGACAGAGAGAGAGGGAAAGAATTGAAAGAGAGAAAGAGAAAGAGAGAGGCAGGGGCAGAGACAGAGAGAAAACTGTGAACAAATTAAGAGAGAAAAAGGGGGAAAGACACAACTGGGAAAGAATTGAGAGAGGGGTGTAGTGAAACAGAACATTAAGAGAAAGAAAGCAAAGAAAAAGGAGTGAAACAGAGAGAGGGAATGAGAGAGAACTGGGGATGAATTAAGACATAGAGAGAGGGTAAAAGAGAGAAGTGGGAAGGAGTGAGAGAGAATTAAGAGAACTGAATAGCCAATGAAAGAGAGTGAAACAGAGAGAGACACAGAGGGAGAATTGGTGTAGAACAGAGACAGAGAGAGGGAAAGAGAACTGGGCAAGAACTGTGTGTGAGAGAGAGAGAAAGAGAAAGAGAGAAAGAGAGAACTGGGGAAGAATTAAAAAAGAGAGAGAGAGGTAATTGAGGCAGGAAGGAGAGATAGAGAGAGAGAGACGGAGAGACAGAGCGAGGGAGAGAGGGAGAGGGAAAGAGAGAGGGAAAGAAAAAACTGGGGAAGAACTGAGAGAGAGAGAACGAATAAGGGAAAGAGAGAGGGAGAGGGAGAGGGGGAGAGAGAGAGAGAGAGAGAGAGAGAGAGAGAGAGAGAGAGAGAGAGAGAGATAATTGAGGTAGAAAAGAGAAAGAGAGGGAGGCAAAGGTGGCTTTCTATGCCATTATCAGCCGGGTGAGAATAATAGGGACTGACATGGCAACTCCAAAAGCTGACGGGGGAATTACACGTTAGAGTACCTGTCTGCTCAGCCTGTGTCATGTTCAAAATGACCATGACCTCACTCAATGTCACTGACCAGCGCAGACTTCAAATGAATATAAGATAATAGTATAAGTAATTAATATCTGTAGTAGCGTTCTTAATATTTTAAATTAAGAACACTGACATATGTAAAAACACTATTATATTAATGAGTTGTATTTATCCTGATATTAATATTTTTCTAAAAAATTAAAGCTTGGCTTATTCAGTGGCTTTTTACATATATTTTTTGAGGTGAATACTTCTGCACAGTACTGTATATAATGCAAAAAAAAAAAATAGTTCTTTAAAGAATCAGACAGTGAAAGTTTCATTAGGGGAACCAAAAGTGGTTCTTCCATGGCACTGCTCCAAAAAACATATTTATTTTTAGGAAAGTACTCATTCTTCTGTAGAGACAATGTCTGTTTTTGTAAGATGATATTGCCTCTTGGTGCTCTCCAGCTGTACAATACTGTAGGAACAGTACTGCTCCCTGCTGTACTGTACAAGGGGGCTTATGTGTCTGGTGTGCTTGTAAGGAGCATCCCTTTGTCACCAGACAGTCTTAATGGCTCACTGGCCTGAATATTCCTGCCCTTGTAAGTGTTGCCCTGTCAACTCACATCAGCAGTAAGAGTGCTGATGGATGCTTACTGTCTGCCTCTGTGTGAGGGAGGAGAGTACTTAGTGAGTGTGTGTGTGTGTGTGTGAGTGTGTGTAGGGAGACCATCTAGTTATAGAGTGTGGCAGTGAGACATCACTAATATGGAGTGGGAGTAAGAGGGCATTTACTAAGGGTAAATGGCCTAAGGGGGCGCTAGGACATTAACAATGAGTGAAGGTGGGGTTTGTGGATCTGACTCTGCAGAAACCCTTCAATCTGTATACTTATTATTCAGTTTTTAGTCATAATATTTGAGCCCAGTTGATGCTGATTAAAATCATATAAGCATAGTGTGGCATTGTATGCCCTGTATTTAAAATAAAGGGCCACTAAAATAAAAATAAGGTATAGTTTGGCTTTTAATGTAAAAAGGTGTACAAAATAAAATGGTAAACAAAATAACTGACAGTCCAAACAAAAAAGAGTGGGTAATTTTTCATTGGAGAGGCTTATTTATTACTCAGTAATTACTGTATTATTCAGTTATTACCACAAAACATGGAAGCTATGCAGTAATTATTTGAACTGAAGTGTAGTCCTACAGGCCCTCTCTTATCAAAGATTATGAAAAGACATTTAGCAATCACTATTAACCAACAGAATGATCTCACCACTGATCTTACATTTACCCGACAAAGACTCCGAAAGGAATAACAAACATAATGAATCAAATACAGTAAACATGGAAATTAAAGTCAAATAAAAGATTATTACTGCCGGCTGTTAAAACAGCAGAGGGACTGCAGAAATCTTGAAATGATTTAAATGAAGTCTTTTTCCATTTAAAATGTGCCTTTTGTTTTTTTCTCTGTAATATATCAGTGCTGAATGGCTCTGATGAATGGGCTGATTAATTGATACATAAAACTGCCTCATTTAGTCAATGAGTGCCTTAAATGAATGCAAGTCTATATGAATCTCTGAGGCTTTTTGACAACTACATGAAATTAATATATGCGTTCTGTAGGTATGAGGGTGAGGAATCAAAAAATGTCTTTTACTTCAGAAAACATCTTGCGTTATCTTGCGATTATTGACATAGATTGTTCATATATGCTCAAATATTGCCTTCATCAATGCTTATTTGTATAATTTCCAGTCAAAATGGCTATTAAGCAAAGTATTATGTCAGGAAAAAAGTAAACATACACTCACTGAGCACTTTATTAGGAACAATTCCTTGTATCCACACTCTTTGTCCATTGTATCAGCTCCACTTACATATAGGTGCACTTTGTAGGTCTACAATTACAGATTCTATCTATGGATACTTTATTAGCCCCCTTTTACCCGCTTATTCAATGGTCAGGACCCCCACAGAGCAGGTACTATTTGGGTGGTGGATCATTCTGAGCACTGCAGTGACACTTATGTGGTGGTGGTGTGTTAGTGTGTGCTGTGCTGGTGTGAGTGGATCAGACACAGCAGTGCTGCTGGAGTTTTTAAACACCTCAGTGTCACTGCTGGACTTAAAATAGTCCACCAATCAAAAAAATCCAACCAACGGCATCCTGTGACCACTGATTAATGACTAGATGATGACCAACACAAACTGTGCAGCAACAGATGAGCCATCATCTCTGACTCCATATCTACAAGGTGGATCAACAAGGTAGGAGTGACTAACAGAGTGGACAGTGAATGGACACAGTGTTTAAAAACTCCAGCAGCATTGCTGTGTCTGATCCACTCACACCAGCACAACACACACTAACACACCACCACCATATCAGTGTCACTGCAGTGCTGAGATTGATCCACCACCCAAATAATACCTGCCCGGTGGGTGCCTGACCATTTAAGAACAGGGTGAAAGGCGGCTAACAAAGTATGCAGAGAAACAGATGGACTACAAAGTGCTCCTAAATGGTAAGTGGAGCTGATAAAATGGACTTTATTATACAAGGAGGTGTTGTGAATAAAGTGTTCAGTGAGTGTATATTTAACAGAAAATGATACTGAAACCTCAACAACTAAATATGATCTCTAATTCATGAGTGTCGAGTGTGTCCACCCTTTACCTTTATTAAAAACAGCTTCTATTACTGTAGGTAGACTTGCAGGGATAGTTCAGTCTTACGAGTTGGTTGAATTTTCTACTTCTCAGAACCCAAGTACTCTCAAACTGAGGTGGTCAGTCCATTGTTCTGAGAACTCCTGAGAACGCTTTTTTGATGATTTGCAGATTTTTCAAATTCATTTCCTTTGGCTGAGGCAAAGGCTCATGGTAGTCAAATCATATTTATGATAGGGAAAAGTAATAAATCAATCAATCAGATTTGACAAGAACATCACTAAATTAAGAAGTTTAAGGGTTCATAAACTCAGAGGTATCATATAGTTTGCCACCTACTTCCTCACACAACAGTATGATAATAGCTGAAGTCAGACCTGGCATTTTCCTTAAAATACACCATCAGTTCCCTCATGGGCCATGCCAGTGTAAGCACTTTCTGCCTGTCCTACTGAGAGCAGATGACAAGGACAGAGTGAGTGAAACAGTGCAGTGCCATCCCTGCCTGCTGCTGATAAAGAACAGACATTAATAAGACCAGTCATTTATCTCAGGTGGCAAATTCCATCTTCAACTCCGCTGGCATTACCTCCACTTCCTGCTTATTCTTTTGTCCTTTACTTTTCATATTTCATTTCAGATAACATTGTGCAGGATATCTTTTAATTCCGTTTCTCCTGGGAAGAAATCATGATTCTGGGTGAATGGAAGTCAGAGGAGGAGCTAATGACGGCACGGTAATGAGAGTTGGCGGGTCGTGTTGAAGCTTCTGAAGGGAATGCAAGATAGAAATCGAAGCGGAGAGCAAGAAAGCGGAAGATTCTGAAGGGATGAGCTCATCCTGTTCCCAGCATGCCCTTCGTGTTTGTGTGAAAACATTCCTGTTCAATTATTCAGCACTACCCCTGCCCCTTGCTACCGATGTCCGTAACGTTTTCACTCAAACAGATGAAATGCAGTGAGAGGGGGATGGAGGAGGTGGAGAGATGGCATGCATGTAGTATCAGAATGGTGTAATATCAAACCACTTGCTATATCTGACTGATTTATTATAACCCAATCTGTCAGTGGCATTCCTAAGGGTGCATTGGTGTGTGTGGGTAAATTTATACTCAACCTTTACTACTGCTGGGTAGCAGCAATCAAATCCCTGTCAGAGCCCAGTGGCATTTCAGACCGCATTTCTGCCGGGAAATGACCGCTCTGCCAGAGAATGCGCTATACTTTTCCTGTTACTGCACAGAGGCTGAAAATATATTCACTACTGGATAAACTCTTAAAGATCTCTCTGCACAGTATTCAAGCACAGTACAAGGACTCTGTAAAGAAGTACACTGGCAGTCAGAAAGAATTACTTTTGTGATATTTATTGATATGTTGCTCACCAAAAGAAATGAATGCAACATAAAATAAATAGACAACAGTGAGCATTCATATATACATATTGTAGCTTCTCTTTTAGCTTTGATGATCACATCATGCAATGTCATGCTTTCATTTTAAAAGTTTTTTAAATGATCTCAAGGAAGCGCATTCTTGCCTGCTGCCCATACACTACACATTTCCCAACATAGTCCTACAACTTTTCAATGTATTTTGTGGAGCTTGACCAGGCCACAAGCCGGGAGACTTCTCTCAGTAGTAGTGGAGGTTGACTAGGCCATGAGTCTGGAGACTCTGCATCATGGTAGCGGAGTAGAGGCTGCGAGCTAGGATGCTTCTTATCTTCATCTGTGGTACTGGGGTTTGACTAGGCTGTGAGCTGGGAGGCTTCTCTCTGTGGTAGCAGAGACTGACTAGGCCACAAATCAGGGACTTTATATTGTGACTACGTCCAGATCATCAAGTTATTCATCAAGCCCCTATCTGGCTCCCCTTTTTGGTGGTTGGTGATTTTTACACAATACATATCTACTTGCTACACAAGGCCTATGCCACACCATGATGGCAGCATACTAGCTGCTATGCTGACTATAAGAGCATCCTTTTCCAGTGGATATAAAACAATAAGATTATGCACTCATTAATGAGAACATATGTTAGTATGATCAATGAATTACCAACACACCCCTTCTTTATAAAGCATGTCCACTCTTCACAAGCAACACATTATCCCAGTGAAGATAAAAATTAATGGGACAGCTGAAATGTACATTAAGACAAAAAAAAACCTAGCTAAAGCATACTGCCATGGTGGGCGTGTACATAGAGTGCTGCCAACAAGGACGATGCAACTTTTTAACTTGAGTGACTGGCATTTTGTATTTGGCTTTGGAAAAGGGCATCCTCTACTCTGTTGGGGAAACAGGTGCTGTGCATAGATCCCCAGATATGTGCCCCTAAAACTCATTGGACGATCCAGACCTGACTGCAACAGTGTAACCTGATGGGGTCAGAAGCCAGGGAACTTTATAGCACAGTTAATTAGTTGAGTTTTCCTCTCTCCCATCAAAAGCAGTTACTCAACACCAGCATGATAAGGCTACACAATTTATTGTTTGTTAATTGTCATCCTCATATTGACCTTTGAAACACTGATAAGGCTGCAATATGCAAATTAGTCTCTAAACAATCACAGTGATTTTTACCGTGTGCTTTAAACACAGAAAATTTCAAAAGAAGGCAAGGTGTCCCTAAACTTTTGACAGGCAGAGTACACTTCTGGATAGTTTTGTACTGTAATGTTTTTTACTGATCATGTTTTTTTACTGGTCAGAGTCCAGATTTAAACCTGGTTGTCTGCAAATGTACACACACACACACACACACACACACACACACACACACACAACATTTAAAGAACTCAAAGGGAAAAGCTATCCCATATTAAGTTACTTTATCTATTTGTTTAATGATTTGTTGGTAAGACCATTAAAAGCTGAATGTTTTGCATCCATTTTGGGTTTGGCCCCTATTTTATTTATTTGTATTTTTCCCAGAAGTTTATATAACCTAATGCTGCTAACCCTGCAAGTGAATAGGCACCCAAATTTACGCCATGCCCAAAACGTCTTTCAACTCAACTTAAACTGCATGCCAAATTCTGACTTCTCTTCACATGCACACACATCACTCAGGCACATGGATGTTACATACTGTTTCTATCTATAAATCAAACTGAAGATATGTACATATCTATGTGACTGTGAAGGGGAGTCAGATTTTACTACCTGTTGCCTAAATGGCTACATGATGACGTTTTATAGCTCACAGTAGGTCATACTGTGTCCCAAACCACATCAACAAGTCTCCACAGTTTGAGTGGGTGGAGAGAAATTTTGAGGATGTATGTATGGAACAGATTGAGTGACTATTGACGTTTAGTATTTCTTAGCAACGTTAGCAAAATTTGGACACCAAACACGTACACCAATGTACGTTTGATTTTTCTATGAGCTTCTCTATTAACATACAGACCATAGCACCATGTTTCTGCTTAGACAAGAATCTAATTAACGAACAGCATAACTACAGCCTATGTCTGATACATATTAGACTGATGCGTGTGAAAAGCTTACGGTCTCTGCTTAAGCCAGCATTAGCTGAGGATCTGTGCGGATCCTGTTCTTACAGAGGATTATGGCAGAATCATATGATGCTCATTATTCATCTAGTGCCCCATTGAGAACGAGAGCCTACACATGATATAAATGTGTCAGACACGTTTTCACATGCTTAATAGAATGTGTCACCCTCACTAGGCTACTTAAAATGAGTGCACTGAGAGATCATGGGGAGATATCAAAGTGCAAAGTGTGAGGAGAGCTTTCTCCAGCAATCATCACGTTTCATTGTTTCTAACTCCCTCTGTGTAAAGGTTGACGGAAGGAGACTTTAGCCATGAACAGGACACACTTTTGCTGGTAAGTGTACCTACAGTTGTGTGCAAAAGTTTGGGCACCCCTGGACAAATTATGTTTGACTATGTAACATATTGGAAAAAATTATACAGAAAATATGGCCTGTGCAACAGTTATAGCACATTTTAAATGTTAAAACAATAGGAATGTACACTAAAAGGTAAAGAAAATGAAAACATACATTGTATAATAAAGTTCTCTAAAGAGGATGTGATACTCATTTTCACTTAAAATCAATTAAATAATAAATGATGTAATTTGACCAGAGGTGTCCACATTTTAGCATGTAATTGTAAACTACATAAAACTTCCAACAGAGATCAATATCAATATCATCAGTTTACATAACTACACAGTGTGGTAGAGTACATTTGTATAATTAATTGCATCCAAACCACACAGTACCATATCAAAGCAGCTGGAGAAAGGAATGTCTGCTTGGCTATTTTGACTATTATTGTAATCATAACAAAATATGACCAAAAATCAAGTTCTGAGGACCTTGAGGCAGAACCCTCTTTGAGAATTCTTAGAAGAAAGTTATTATAAACAGCGGAATGCATTTCTGGGCAGGATTGTGGAATTAAAATAAAGAAGGTAGATTGTATGCAAATTTTGTGAATCACCCTAGTAAGACAACAACAACAACAACAACAACAACAGAAAAGGCTAAAAATTATTCACCCTCTTCACATTTACTGGTGCTATACAAGGGAGAAACAACACAGAGGACCGCTGAGAGCTGACCGGCCTTGAAAAAATGGAAGGACCTGAAAGTTGACCTGATTGAATGAATAATGCATTAGAAATGTGTTGCTCTCTCCTGTCAACTCAAACGCTAATTCATAAAAACAAGTTCATAAAACATTTTAAAACATTTTTGCTTTTGATTTATACATTAAATTTGTACACTTTTTATTAAATGCTATGGCACATTCATGTTCTTATGCTGAGCACAATAAACTGGCTGGCAATGCAGCATTCACTGGAAGCCACAGGTGCTGTAATAGCCTGTTTATGCTAAACCCGCTGAGTGATAAAAGAAAGCAGACAGGCTGTGGTGGAAAGCTCCAGTGAGCTGTGTTACCTCAGGGCTAGAACGCTGTAAGGCAGGAAAGTAAAGGATTGTGGGTGGAGGCTGCGGTATCTCACTTCTGCTGCTGTCTCTCCCGTGTAGAAATCAGTACATAACCTGTATACGCTGTATTATAGCTCCAGTTGTACGTTCATTATTAACGTGAATTTTAGTAGATGGCTTAAGTAGATGCATTACAATAGAGCTTCACTCAACTAAAGGACAACAAAACATGTATTATACAAATGCTTGGAGGTCAAACAAGAGTGCTTTAAGCATCTCTGTTGTATGCATGAAATAGAAGTTATATTTCATTATTTTGTTTTAGAGCATGGTTTTTTCAAACTTAAATATATGAATTAAAGGTTTATCATTAACACAGCAGATGATTCCATCTCAAATATCACTTTTATTAACATAAAATCTTTGCCATGCTTTAATGTGTATGTTTCCACATTAACAATACATGTTCAACATTGATAATTTGGTGCTTTCTCCAGCCTTGACAGAGTCCATCAAGCTTAGCATGTCCATCCTGTCAAAATAGAAAGTGTAAACTATTTCTTTGCAATATTCACAGAAATGTAATGAAAGCAACTGTTGAAAATTGATATTAGAGAAGGCTGAAAACTAGGCAGTTTGGCCTGAAATATGCCACATCAACACACTACTCACACAAATTCAGTATGATGAGACTTTAAAGCTCATTGTTATTTTGCACAATAATATAAACATGTTTACTGAGATGGGAAAATCTGCTTTTGTTTAAAAGCAACCTGTACTTATAACCATAGAGGGCTGAACTGTAATGCCCTGCCCCCCTTTAATATAGTCATATCCATTTCTACCCATTATCTAGGTATCCCCATCACATTATGCCATCAGACTGAGAAGACGAAGGCTAGCAAGTGTGTCCTCTGAGACACGTGAAGCCTCACTGCATCACTGCAGCTAATGTAACAACATTGGACAACTCAATGCACTTGGAGGAGAATGCTAACTGCTAATCCTATTAAGTCAGCTAAAATATGCCCAAGTTGGCCAGCATCACACTGAGTGATGGGGAGAGGCAAATCCATCGTACCCTCCAAGAGAGATTTGGGCCAATAGATGGCTATGGTATTGCTGGGGATCAAACTCACAATTGCAATTGCAAGCTCCTGACTATAAGACTAACACTTAGATGGTTACATCACTCTGGGGGACCAAATCTATGATTTCTGTACATTTAACTTGTCAATAGCATGTCCAATTGGTACTGATCTCGTGGAATGACCTTACTACATTCAGCTGTGGATTCACTGAACAATTTCAGACAGACTGCTGGAGGACGCTGGTGAAATGGCCAGTAAAGTTCAGTAGATTAGGGAAAAACGGACTTGGCCACTGACTGACACACATGCACCCAGACAGGCAAGTGAGTGTTTTTCCCTTTGCCCTGGGTTAGGACTCACTCAGCTGTGAAATTCAATATGAGACAGACATTCAGATGCAGCCGCCGTATACAACCTGGCATTTGGGCTAGTACTCGCTGCACGTGTAACGTATGATTAAAAGAAACGGCATGCTATTTCAAATGGTATGCTATTTTCATGCTGCATAAATTGCATTATACGGAATATCACTTAAACACCACTTCGGGAATAATGCCTTATTCCTCCATTCACCTTCATGTTCTTATGGAACTGTGGAATTGATGGAAGCAGCTGGATTATTCATCAGTTGCTGGCAGATAGATGAAATAAACATAATTTTAGGGTTAATAAGAAACAAATATCCCAAACCAGTGCTTCTAAAATGCATAGTAGACACACCACACCCTTCCCCCCATCTGAAGAGAGTGTGTGCAAACACATCTTTGTATCCAATGGGGGGCAGGAGGTAGAAAAATAATGAATTATTGAAAAGAAATTTCAGGGCTGAAGGTCAGAGATTGGAAGAGAAATTCCTCTTGATTAAAAATGTATGTTTGCTGAATTGTCCTCCATGCTGTGTGCTGAGACGGCGAGATACGTTTGTATTGATTCCATGCTGCTCCAACACCGATGGCAAGAAGAAGTCTCCTCACTGAAAAATGAGAGCTGTTGGGTTGGAAACCCAAGCTTTTTTCAAGAGACTCTTTCCAGTCAAAATGAGTCTGGACCACTTACTACTAGTGTGCAGTACCCATAATGCACTAGCAACTATAGAGACACAAACAAATCATTATTATCTGGAGTTCCTTTTCTTCAGAGCTGTGCTGTTTGGAGAAAATTGATATCATATCCATGTCCTTATGGCCTTTGAGCTTAGAGAATTTTCCCCTTTCCAAAAACCTTTAATGCTCATCTCAAATATACATTTTCAGAACAATTCCCCTTCTGCTCAGGCCTGGGGAAATGACTATAAAGAATAAGCTGGATGGATCAGTAGTTACTTAAGTGCCCATTCATAATAGTGCAGGTCAGATCAATTAGGCCCAAGAGTAATCTAAGCACATTCACCCCATCTCTCTTTTTCCAGCCTCACTCTCTCTCTGTCCCTGGATGAGTCATTTTCCACGCTCTAAGTCAAACTCATCAATGCCACATTAGCTGCTGTAGTGCTCACGACTCATTAGAGCAATGGAGAATGGGGATCTGGGGAAAGAACCAGGCATTGAGGAGTGATGGCTGTATAGGCCCAACAAGTGCATGCAAAAAGTGGTATATGTGTGCGAGTTATAGTGTGTGCTGTTTGAGGTTTGTTCTGCATGATTATATTTCTATAAAGACTGTATTTATGACTATGGCATGAAGTGTGGTGCACGTACATCATAACACAGCTGGTGCATGTGTACATTGTAGATGGCAAAAAATAAGGTATTTGCTAATGTAATTCTTACCACACTTGTTTCAGCAGATAGAAATTAGGGCCTGATTTGGATTTTACTTTACTATATCCTTTCTCTTTGAAAGGATGTGGAAACCCAGAGTTCTGCTACTGTCTATATCAGTCTATATTCCTCACATTTGGGCACTGGACATGAAAAAGATGAAATAGGCTGTAAATAAAGCATATCTATTTCACCTCATTTACTAATTCTGCCAACATGAAATATCTGAGCTAACAGCAGATAAATTAAGATTTTCAGTTTTTCTTGGTTTACACTTACTTACACACTAAAGGTGTTCTTTGGCCAATTTTGGTTCACTAAAGATCCTTTCAGTGGATGGTTCTTTAAAGAACTATTTTTTTAATGTGTGTGAGTGTGAAGAACCTTTTAACACTCTAAACAACCTCCACATAATGTAAAATATTACATACAAGGATGGATTACTGACCAGGCCATTACGGCCAGTGCCCAGGGGCCTCTCACTGCCTGGGGACTCAAGATAGGAGGGTGGGGGCAGGAGAGTCTCAGACCAAAAGGCTGGAAGTGGCTTAAATACATGGGAAAGTCCACTGCAGATGTAAACAGTATTTTGAACAAATAGCTGTTGAATAAGTACAAATGACTAAATACATAAAGTAAAGAAGTGTTATTTGTTCTCCGGCCCCTCAAGCTTTCAAGTGACTCATGGAATTTGTGGGACTACTTGTGTTTTGCATTATGTCTTGGCTTTAAATCTTGTTTCAGATCTTAGACAAAAAGCACAAACTATTACACTGTAGACACAATAGGATATTGCACATTCAGTTCATTCTTCATATATAAACATATTATATAAATGTATTTTTGCTAAAAATGGATATGAATATGCATGTACAATATTGTTTAATCTTGTTTTTCAGGTCTTTGGTGGTCTGTGGGTTGGACCATGATCTGTCCCTGTACAAACTGAAGGTTTTTCCTAGAACCATACTTTTTAAGAAAGTACAATAAGGCACACCAATAAGGTCGATATGTGCTGAAAACAAAAAAGGTACACTACGTTGTTGGGTTGGGTCACAATGCCTTCAGCCTGTGTGCCCTTCCATCCTCACAGACAACGGCTTTAATTCACCGTTCCGGAGACAAGGAGAAAAGAGAGCGCAGCAGTGTGTATTAACCATGATCAAAGCGATTATGACTTTGATGAATGTTGTTCATTAGGCACAGAACAGTGGCTCTGGACGATTCAGCTGAGAGTTTGAGAGAGAGAAAAAGAGAAGGGAGGTGTGCAGAGTCATGTGAGCAGAAGAAGAAAGAAAAGAAGTAGAACGAAAGAAATAAATAGAATTTACTGTGTTAACACAATACAGAACCCCGATGAGACTGAAACAACTGTGCAGCACTTATTTTGTTATAATAACTTAAATGCACTTCATAATATAATTTATAGAGTCAAATGAAAATTTTTTTGGAAACAAATGACCACTGGGGGGAGACAGTCATCTTAGATGGACTTGTTCAACACAAGAGCGCATCAACAGATACATTGTATGTTTGATACGTTCTCAGTGTTTGAAATGAAACCTTTTATTAGTGCATTATTAGTGTTAGTCTGTCAAACCAGAAAGATAACAGTCTCTTAATTTAAGACATTAACCACTCAATCACTTCACACCTCAAGCTGCCTTTAAAAAGAAGAACACTTACTGTGTCAAATAGACACATTCCACCATATTCCCTTCACATGGAGAGAGACTGAATGACTTATATAATTAATACTCTGTATCTGGAAAAATTACTCAGAACAGGTTTCTGTGGATGATGACATGATTCTCATTCCACTGATGTTCCTGAGGAGTTTCTGTATGTATAATATGCTGGAGACTGATGCAGGGCTTTTCCATGATAACAAGATAGAAAAATAGAAAGTGTTAGTGACTAAAGGTGCAACCTGAAAAAGGAGCGTTTTAAGAGAGAAAATGAAAGTATGACAGTAGAAGTCTCTAGTGAGCATTCTGCGGTTGCAGGGCGGGAATTGATTTGGTATGCTGGCCATCCTCACCTCCTGTGAAAAATAATGTACACGCAGAGGAAACCAGATGTCAGAAACACTTTATAAAAACAAGCCTGAGATACAATTTCAGATATCAAAACAATTTCAGTGAATCAGGGTAGAGAAATGAAAAAGGTGAACTGAAGGTCTTTGGTAACAGATGGTCCAAAGTAGCGCATAATTTATTATTCTACCAATAAAGAAACAAATAAATAAAAAAAAAATGCATCTTAACTGATCTTGAATATTTTCTGATTTGCTGGGTATTAATATGGTAGGAGCAGAGTAATATGACACTGTTTAAGAACGTTCAAATGATTTTACTGGCCATACAGAACACAGAGAACAATTTTAATGGGGATCTGAGAAAAGAGCACTTTGAGTCACACCTAGTGATGTCACATGGCCAGAGGTGGGTAGAGTAGCCCGAGCCCATAATCACGTAGAAGTATTTACTTGCGTAAAATAATTACTCAAGTGAAAGTAAAAGCATCTTCCCCAGAAACAACTTGAATAAAAGTACAAAAGTATTGGGTCAAAAAACTACTTAAGTGCTGAGTAACTCACAGAATTACAGTAAATCCAGCATGTATCAGCACAGGAACTGAGATTTGTATGGCTCTATTCTTCTATTTTTGGGACTCTATTGGTCTAAAATAAAATGCTAAAGCTCAAAAGTCAGAGATGTAACCAATCACAAAACAGTACAGATGCTGTCACTAACAAAACAGAATGGAATTAAAAACAAAAAAGGAAATAGGTACTAAATAAAAATGGCTAAAATGTAACTGAGTAAAAAGTAGATTTGTTTACTTACTAATATACCTAAGTAGAAGTAAAAATAATCTGATTTAAAAATACTCAGGTAAGTATAAATGCATCAGTATTTTACTTAAGTATATCTATTTGAGTAAATGTAGTGGCCATAGCTTAGGTTTTTTCTGGCTAAGCAGTATTGCAAAAGCAGTGTTTATGACATAACTTATGATGAGGCTGTTATTTTAAATGAGTCCTTTTCTCCTTTGTGCTTCCTTCAGGAGCAGTAATAGTTCTCCGAAAGAATGCCAAAGGAGAACCACTTTTGGTTGCCTGAGGAACTTTTTGATGGACGATTCCTTAAATGTGGAATTCCACTGATTTTTCAACATGACTGTGATTGAGAAGTAAATGAAGTCAGAGTGGTTTGATGTGACAGGGCGAACTGTATAAAAAATCATTGAGTCAGATATCTTTACAGTGGTGTGTCTTCTGTGTTTCAAAATGTAATGTTGATGATGGTAAAATAGAGTTAAGTCTGAAAAATAAACTTTATTGGAGACTATTTGGCTTTCTGCCAGAAATAGCTTTTAAAAAAATGCATGTTAGTAAAAACGTTATAGAAAACAATGGTAAAACAATGTCTCCAGCATCAGGCAGCATATTACCAACCATAGTCTGGTTCATTTCACCACTACTGTGAACAATTCTGAGTTGGTAAGTTCACTAGAATGGAGGATTTCACATCAAACCACTTTGCTTCAATCTTATCCACTGAATTGTGCTAAAAAACGGTGGAATTCTCCTTTAAAGAACCATTTTTATCAACCTCTTAAAGCCCCATGATTATTACATACTAAGGCTTATTATTTAGTAACTACACTGACTTCAGTGCAAACTGGGTGAATTATTCTTAGGTTATAGAAGTGTGTAATAAAACGTTGGGCCTGCCGGTGGGCCCTGGCCATTTTAGGGGTTAATCAGATGTGTGTGAAAAACCTTTTTAAAGAACCCTACTCAATGTAAAAGTTAATAACTGCTGGTTTTTGGAAGTGTGCTGAAGCCAGCAGGCCTCATATCACTTCTTACACTGCATAATTGTTTTGTCTGAGGGTGCTTTGTGTAAAGCTACAGGATCAAAGCACCCTGATGCCTGCTTCACTGCTAATGCAGCTTTACATTTAGGAACAAGGGGAATTGCAGTCAGGTGGTGTATCGGCACCTCTCCAAACTCCTACGTTGACTTATATTAGTCCTGCCATCAGTTTCAGCTGGTTTAAAAATCAGTTTGCATTCACAAATAACTCAGAGGCACTTGCTATGCTGTTTCCTGTTCAGAGTCATACTTAGAGTCAAGTGTTCCACTTTAGCTTTAGTTTTGAAGAAGAGCAACAAAACTCATTGTCTTTGAGTGCACTGGGTCCTCAAATTATAAAGTATGTTCATGGCTTCTTCTGTCTGTCTCCTATCTGTCCTTCTGTACTTTGTTATCGGGTAATTGTAGAAAGACTGCAAAGTTAAGAGAAAGGTCACCGCAATTCACTATTACTACAACGCAAACCACAAAGCACATTTTAAGGACATGAGGGCTCCTTTGCTTTGGACAGACTAAAGTTATCACAGATTAGACTGACCCTAAAAAGACCTTTCTTCAATGAACCAGTGCCATTTTAATTAAGAGAACAATGTGGGCACAAACCAAGCGCCTGCTGGGCTACATGAATGTTGAATCTGCTGCTCTTATCTGAGATTCTACAAGAACCCCAAAGGTTCCAGGGGGCCACATCTAAGGCTACGTTCATATGACCAGACTGAAGTGGCACACATCTGATTTACTGCCTAAACATGACCCAGATCTGATTTGAACATTTCATGACAAACTGACTAACTGAATTGGTGTGGCCATTTGACTGTAACGAGAATACAGAATTCACTTTTTTTAAAGGCCCATACTTTTTCTTTGTTATATTGTTTCATTATTTTCTGTTGTTCATTTATGTCATCTGTGTGGTTTTATGTACCAGTCACAGTTTATTTTTACATGACCATTTTCCAACCTTTCCTTATCCCTTAGAATTAAACAGGCTGTTTTTATTACCTTTAAGACTGATACATGTAAATAATCTCTGTTCTGATTTGGCTGTCCTGTGTTGTGCCTCATTCAGAAAGCAGTCCAGGCTGAAACACTCCTTAAAACTGCAGGGGAAACAGGCAGGGCTAAACTGATGTAGACTGAACAGGATATGTATAAATGTCGTTTTTTGTGACATCACAGAAACGATACATTCAATATGTTTTTGCAGCTAGTTTCCATATAAGGACTGGGGAGAGAAGGGTACATGTTGAAGCTTTTTTACAATGTTACTATACCATACTAAATTATTTTATTATTTATTTTGATTATTTTATTATTCTATAAAAAAGGACGTTTTCAGTTTTTAATGATATGGGCTCTTTAACACTTTACTGCACTTATGCATATCACTGTGTTCATTATCTACTGTCGCCAGCATGTCAACAGTGGCTAATCTGATCACAAAATAGGTTTATGTGTATCTTTCCAGAGCAATAAAAACAAGAATATGAAGGCAGAAACATCAGATCTGTGCAAACAATCAGAATTGAGCACTAATGCTTGTTATATTAATGTAGCCAAATGGAGCAGGGCCTAAATCTCCTGGTGAGATTGCGGTGTGAGGTTCAGGGTGAAAATAGGGTGCAGTGCTGTATTATACATGGGTGTAAGTGTGTCTGCGCATATGTGTTCATACCCTACATTGATTGATTCATTAGGTAGATGATAGATGAGTAGGTGGATGGTTCAGACAGCTAAATCACATAGCGTGGATGGATGGACTAAAGAGTAAGCAATGATCAATTGCTTAATTAATCAATAAAATCCAGCACCACTCCCATCAATCTTTGTAGAGTAACATGTTTTCATTCACAGACTTGATTGAGATTAATAAATGATTTGCAGTGAATGATTTCAGAAAAGCAATGAGTAGTCTGTGCTTTCAGTGCGATACTGTAATTTCTCCAAGGAGACAGCCATTGTGTCTGAGGCGTGGGTTTAGAGTTTCCTGAGTCGCTGTGTTAAATAGCATGCTTCATTCAGTGCACTGTAATCCCACAGCAAAGAATGGACCAGTAATCCAGGCGCTGTAATGCTCCTTGATTTCTTAGCAAAGTCAATATGAAGTGCTTGAAGTGTCTGGTGTATTCAGCAGTGGAGGGTCAGAGAGGGGTGAGGAGAGTGGAGTGTGTCTGAAGGCTCTGTACCAAACGTCTCCCATGACAAGACAAGACCAGAACCCTGCTGGCATGCGCAGATCAACTGGCAAGGCTGAGCAAGTGTACGCAGCTCAAAACACATAAAAATCACTTACAAATGCAACGCATGCTGTCAGACTCACTGTTTCCCTATTGTTTCTTTAGACTGTTTCCTATTATAATTGATATTATAACTAATTTATTGATAGCCTCATCCACCATTTGGCAGAATTATACGCTTCACAGCTCTTTGTTTAAGGCAAATTAGAGGAATACTCCAGTGTCATTCGGCCGCATTTGCAGCATATGACTGATTACCACAGACAATTTCCCTGTACACAGAAAAGAACAGGAATCCTGTTGACTCAATACACATTTATAATAGAAGGAATGGGAAGATGTTTCATCACCTGCCCACTGGCTTATATTAGAAGTGTGCTTGGAGTCTAAGGGTTTACTGCTTGTTTGTTAAGTACAGAGAACCACGTCAACATTATCTATGGTAGTCAATTGTGTGCCACAGATGCAGCTGATAGAGATTAGTTTGAAAACTGCAGGAGAATTACTTCAGTTAAATCAATTAGACTAGGGGTTCCAGCCTTTTGCAACTTACGACCCACAGGAATGACCACAAAAACTATAGAGACCCAAAGGAAGATTTAACCGATTATTTTTTTTCTGCCTCACCTAAAGAGATAGCTGATGTTGTTTGGCAGCTCCAGAATGCTTGATGTTAGGCTAACGAGAGGTGAGTTGCAAACATTTCAGCTCAGTTTGACAGGTTTAGGTACATATTCGCTATGTTAAGTCTGCAAGTGACGGTTAAATTGTTTGGCCTTAGCAGAAAGGTAGTTGCCTGCTCTCTGTTGTTACACACATGAAGGGTACTCTGGGTACTGGGTACTCAATGCTGTATTCGGTTTCTACTTGATGTTCTCAGTCTAAGATATCGTAGCCACTTGTAGATGGCCCATATAGGAGTTCAACTCTATTTTTATATAATGTTTTTTAATGCATATTTTGGCATATTGAATAAAGAAAGAGTTGATGGAAATTCCAAACGTTTAATAGTATCACCAAAGTTTGTAGGTTCATACACTTGGTAGAGGTGGATAATTTTTTGCCAGTAAAAACAGGATGTAATATATTACAATAGATGCATTTTGCTGAATAAGTGATGTAAATTGAATGTTTTTTTTCCCCGACCGTAGCAATGAAACATAAAAGAAGGCAGCAGATTCCAGTGCACTAATGAAGAAATTTAAATATACATTAATCTTGTCAATGAGCAAAAGATCATAAGGCAGATATCAAATAGTAAACAGACATAACAGGCCTGCTGCTGACATTTCTTGAGCTGTTGCTAATGCATTTTGCCATACAATTAAACAAAACAACAACGAGAAGCTGCTCAACATGAAAGATTTGTCTGTAAAAGTGGTTTGTAATTCTCAGAAGTGTTTTTAGAGATTTTTATTCTCTTGTACAGAACTGGGACTTGCATAATTCTTTTGCGACCGTTATTCACTTCAACAGCTGGATGGAAACCTGTCTACTCTGAGCCTGACCAATCAACTAATCTGTAAACAAACTGTATTTTCCATCAGTCTATGAGTTGTTAGTGTTTACTATCTCAGTAAGTTCCAGCAAGAGTCTGTGAGTTACTAGTGCACATAGCAGAAAAAACCCAGCTATCCAAACACATCGAGACGCTGCATACGGTTGAAGAATTGAGTGGATGTGTATGCATCAGTCATATTTCAGCCTGTCTGCCTGAGGCTAGAGGAGACTGCTCTGGGCTTGGGGGAATTCCCCTGCCCCCTACTCACGGCTAATTTGTCTCCTTGCTAAGGACACACCAGGAATCAGTCCCAGCCTCCATCGCTTCAGCCTGGCAGGCAGCTATGCTCCAGAGGACGTGATACCACACGCTCCCACCACATGGCTATTAGCACTGAAGTGAGCCCAACCTCTCTGCCAAGAAACACCATACACACACGCTGCTGGATGAGGCGTGAAGACATAGCTTTGATAGACATACTTTCCATAAAAAAATCATCATTTGTCATCATCAGTGAAGTTTATTTGCTACTGATGAAAATGTCATTTGGGGACGGACAGATGGATGGATGGCTTTGGTGGACAGATAGATGGATAGATGTATGGATGGATAGAGTGAGTGACACTAGTTACTCTAAAATGCCTTTATCATGACATTAACTGTGTCATTATATGAGAATAAAATCAAAATAACTTTTTGAATATGGAATAAACTTGGTCTAGGATGGAACAGTACTGGCAATGGTGTTCCACCGTTAAGGACAAGCGTCACACCGGCGACACATTTATGACACGTTATGTTTAAACTTAAATAACTTTACAACTATTTGAGATATCAGCAAACTTCAAATCCACATAAAACTAGAGAAGTGGAGCTTTCTCCTCCATAATATGCTATGAGTGATGTGTGTCAGACATTACTGTGAAACCCCAGGACAGATCTACACTACATCTTCAGTCATCTGTATTGCCCGTCCTTTAGATCGATGCATACAGATCGAAGTTTATTGGCAATTTTTCTTCTACACTTATTTATTTATATATTTAGTTTTGCTTGGTAGCTATTCAAAGGGTTGAATACTCCACCATCAGATCTAATCAAAACAGAGATTTATCAAAATGAGACTACCAATACAGCTTTAGCAGGTAGCAGCACACCAGCAGGTCCAGTACAACCTCGGAGACTTTAAAACATTGGACTTCAGGCTTTGGAAAGAGAAGATTTTCTTCAAGATGGATGCTGAAAACCTGCTACAAATGCTTTTTGTGGACAGTGATGAGGAGGCTGGAGTCACTTGAGAAATGTCAGTAGTGTGATGTGGCTGTATACAGCTAGTTTTACAGCAGGCATACATCAGTACCTATCACATCAATGAGGCATTGACAGACAGAGCTGAGAAAAATGGTCAAAAAGTAAACATACACAGTAGAGACTTCAAGAGACCATTATATAATCATAGTGTTTAATGTTCGGATTAACCAATCAAATGGTTATGTTCTGTATGTTTTTGTTCACTTTCGACATGTGTGTTCAGTAACTTGTATTACAGCAGCTGGTTCTCAACATGACCACCATATGGTCCAGATTTTTTGCTCCAAAATGCATATATAGAGACAGAGCTAAAATGTCGACCATCTAGGGGGTGTCTGAAGAACCTGAAGAAGGTTTGAGAATCACTGGTGTATTGTATCACTATTTTGCAGTTAAAATTAAAGTTATGGCCTGGCAGCCACTTCTAGGCGTAATCTTTAAAGGGTTAAAAGTTTTATTTAGCCTAGACTTAGGCTTAATCTGGGTCTGGGAAAGCAGCCCTTAATGTAACAGATATGTAAAAAAAATGTTAAATCCCAAAGATTATCATAGTCAACATGCCTCATAATCCAAAACCTGCTATTAAAATCTGTCACTGGAATTTTTCTAGAAAGTTGACCAAGACAAACATTTAATTACCTGCATGAGCAAAATTCACTTCCCTTAATAACTTCTAAGTTCCAGCGACAACTGAAACCTGCGACATTCTCTGCCTGTCTCTGTAGACATGTTTGCGCAGATGCCAGTGCAACGAGCCAAGATCTAGCTGCCACACCTGCACAGCTCCTTCATACTTTATCTTCCCCTGCCAGCCTCTTACATCAACAAACAAACTCTAATCCTCTTAACTTTTCATTTAGAAAAACAGCTCAGACAGTCTGGAACTGCAGTGTTATTGAACCATCATTAGATACTCTCATCTATTGCCTTACTGCAATGCATTAGCAGGACAATTCAGTCTCGGAGAGTACTGGCTTTTCTCTGACAACAGGCATTATCTTGTGTTTATGAGTGAAGAATGACTTAGGAGGGGATTATTATTGTTTTTTCCCAGCTTTTAAACAATTTAATTTGAAGGTTATTTATGTTGTGTCAAGGTATGGCAGGAATGAATTAACACATAAAACACACACACACAGTGGCACTTATACGGAGGAGTCAGTCTTGACTAGGCTGACCTTGAATGTCCTGAGCGGTGGTGGCAGTGACAGAACTGGCACTGTGGTTTATCATGAGTAATTAATGCCTTAGATCTGCTGGGAGAACCCCGCCTCCCAACCCCCTCCACCCCACTCTTGCCTCATTCTGTCTTTCTTTTCTCACAGGCAAGCTCTCTATCACTTTTGAACTTTTGCACCGGCTCATAATCCAATCCTATTCCACCCACATGTCTTCCCTTGCTGTGATATTCCCCTGTTGTTCTCTAGCTTTGAGCTTACTGTATGAGTTTGGCCACTTGGTATTCTGCTTGCTCTTCTCTCTCTGTCCCTCTCCCTGTCCTGATTTAATGTTAGCCTTTACACTCCTCTGTAGCTCAAGCCTGTGCTAAAGACAGCCTCTAAAACATATTCTACCTCAAAGAAAATCTGATTTGCATGATTTTTTTTTACTACTACATGTGCAGCTCATCAACCTAGAAAGGTTCGTGTTCTTACTGTATCTTTGATATTGCACTGAATAGGGATCAGCCACGATTGAAACTGTCAGATTTTTTTTCTGCAAAAATGTGATTGACAGCTAGCCAGTTTCTTATTTTTATTTTGGCCGATCTGTAATTTCATGACGTAAATAACATGAGGCAGGTAAGTGCACACATGCTGTTTTTGAATGCTGCTGCTACACCAATACCAAAATATGGCTGCATAATTATGCATAACTCATTGTGCTAAACTACCAGTTGCCTCTTACTTTATTTGTTATTTAAATAGACAACTGATTATGATACTTAAAGCAAAACTTTGGCAAACAGAATGTACTACAAACATGATAGTTTGTTTCATGTGTTTCATTTAGCCCACCGGGTGTGACCACTGGGTAAAACACTAATAAAAATCAGCCATTGGTCAGTTTGGCTGTAGCCCTATACATGCACTTGTACTTTTTCTTGCCACTGTGGGCTGTTTCTTTGTCGTTATGGAAATAAAGGAACTGTTTTGAACATATCCCATCATGCACTGTGTGATGCAGCAGAGCTCTCCACTGAAAAGAATAGGATGCAGCAAGGTGATCTGTAAAGCTAGCATTGCTAACAAGTACACTCTTAAAACAGATGGTTCTTCAAGGGTTTTTAGTAAAGAATGGGTCTTTAGTAAACAAGGTTCTTTGCATCATGAAAGGGTTCTTCAGATTGATAGAGAATATGCTATATAGTTCTATATAGATGCTATGCCATTTTCTTTACTAAAGAACCCTTGAAGAACCATCTATAAGAGTGATAGGGAATGCTAATATTCAGTGATTAGTATGATGGCAGTTGTATATTTAAATCATTCTGTGATATTCTGTCATAATGACACTGGAGTGTAATCGCCATCCTGAACTGAGCAGGGTGAGTGTGATTAGTTGCTTGCAGGAATAAAAGCTTCCTTTTGTATCTGCAGGCATATATATGTCATGGCAGGTATCATGTGCTGTCATGAGTTGTCATGACAGATTATGTCCAGTAATATAATAGTGTCATGTTACCATTCCTGGTAAGTGTCACGACAGATGTCAATGTTTCATGACTTGAGTACTATTAGCAAAAATAATCATGTGATATAAACTGTCAAGACATCAAACATTATGACAATTGCTGGTAATGTTAACATGACACTGACATTGACATACAGAACAAAATCTGTAGCAACTCATGACAGCATATGACATCTGCCATGACATGCTTAGGTGATGCAGCAAGGTTCAAGTAAAATAGTACAACTAATACTAAGAACACTTTATTAGAAACCCACACTTAATAATTCACTAAACCTTCATAAGTGGTCAGTTTCTGGCCACAGAAGCACCCAAAACCCCAGCAGCACCACTGTGCCTGAATCTAACTACCATGCAGTGGTGGACGAAGTACACAAATCATGTACTTGAGCTAAAGTAGAGATACCCAAGGTAAATATTACTCCAGTAAAAGTAGAAGCCTTCCCTTTAGACCTCCACTTAAGTAAAAGTACAAAAGTATTTGCCTTCAAATGTACTTAAGTACTGAAAGTAAAAGTACTAAAAGATTAATTATGACTCTGATGTCCTATTACCATTTTTGTAACAAGACTCTTGATTCATCAACATTTTAGGTGAAAATACTCTAGTGTCACTCTTGGTAAACCAATCTTTTAATAGAATGTTATTAATTAGTCTGATACTGATGTCTATTAAAATTATCATAAGCACAAAACACTGAGGACAAACAATTTCCATTAGGTGGAGCCAAGTGGCTCTGAAATCAACTATTGCAAACAAACAAAGTTTCAGTTTAAGATTTATTTGCAACTTAGTTACAAATATACTTAGTTAAGTTTAATAAAAACTTGCTTTAAACTCAGGTTCACAAATGTGTTTTCCTTTACTATACTGCATCTGTAGGTCTCTGTTCATAGACATAAACTAGCCAAAACAAATTTACTATAAAATGAAATTTGTATGTTTGTATAAATTCAGAAAAAAGACACATGACAGTCACAACTGCATGTGTGTACATATTTCTATACTGTGGTCTATTTACACAAAGTTAGGTTAGTTCCATCATTTATGCTGGAATAGAGACTCCCAAAATTTTACGCTTTTTATGACATTGAACCGTATGCTTGCACTGGGTAGGTATGTCCAACAGGTCAAAACAAGCTCAAAACAAAATGTGCGCTGTACCCTGATTGGTGTTCTTGCTTCGCGCTTCTTTTGTTTTGACATTAAGTTTTTATACACACATAAGACAAAAGAAATGACAGATTTTGCATAATGTAGTGGAGTAAAAAGTAAGATATTTGACTTTGAAATGTAGTGGAGTGAAAGTAAAAAGTCACCCGAAATGGAAACACTTCAGTAAAGTACAGATACACAAAAAAATACTTAAGTACAGTAATGAATTACATTTACTTAGTTACTGTCCACCACTGCTACCATGCCACTACTATGTGTTGAAAATGGTCCATCACACAAAAAATATATAGTTAGCAGTCCTGTGGCCAGAAACTGACCAATGAGAAATAGAAATGAGGATGGCTGATGAACTGTGCAGAACAACAAGAATTGCACAATTATAAGGTAGACTGACCATGTGGCTATTGAGTAGAGATACAAAGCATGTGTTTCGTATAAAGTGGATAGCAAGTGTAAAACAGGAAAAACAGAAGTGTCAGCTTTAAATAGACGTAGTAGAGTAGAGGAGAACCATAAGGCAAGAAGGTGGGCTATATTTCTGCTAAGACATAGGTTCAAGTTGCGATGGCCGATTTGATTTTCAGTCATGCATCCTTTTTTCATATTATCTCTGCTGGACAAAAACCTGGTAGCTTTACAGGAGAATGAAAAAATATTCTCAACTTTTAATGAAAGTAAATGTCAAAAGATTTTATTTCAAGTAATTGAATAATCTAGATTATTTCTATTGGTCCATTCATCATTAAATGTTGACAGGACAGATTTTGAAATTATGTCAAAATATAAAAATCAGAAAAAGGGAAATGCACCGAATGTGTTTATGTAGTGCTGTCAGAACTTTAAAGCAAGCATCCTATCTTTTATTGTCCTGGACATCATTTGTGTGCAATTTTCAGTTGTTTCAAATGAAACGTTTTGGAAGAGCACCAAATGAGCTGCATTGTTAAGTGGTTTAGGAGCACTTGGAGTCGACTGTCTGGCCTTTCTAAGGTTCAAGTGTGTTGCAGCCAACAGCTTTTACTCTGACACTAGGCCATTGACCTAGCCCCCAAAACTGGCACCTGAAGCCACGGTCATTCCCCTCTGCTGCCCAGTGCCACCTGCATCCTCTGCCCTTCATCTATGGCGCCAGCTGTTCCTCCTGACCCCTCCCACTGCAGCTGGTCTCAGAGGAGTGCGTCCAGCAATTGGCAATGAAGCCATTGGGATCTCGGCCAATGAAGAGAATGATGGGGCCAGCCCATAATTTCCCTACTGCTCTTTTCACAGCATCTACAGCCAATTTTCTCTCTGCTTATTATTGCTGATAGTTTGTCTCTCTTGGATGGAGAGGATCAAAAACACTGAGTATATGATAGTGTGCAGTCAGGCATATTTCTTTCTGTGCCTTCAAGGTAAATCCCATTCATCGGATGCATTTCTTTACTTTCTAGGTGTTGACGTGCTGTGGGGTAATCCCACAAAAAACGCTTTCTGACCCAAAAGGAATATTTTCCATGTTGCTGATGCAGACCCAAAGCCACAGACGAGATCCTAATCTCTCCATGCAGTATAAAAGTGTGCTTAGGTGTGTGAGTGTGTTTATGTGTGTATGTAGCAGCAGGGATGCGCAAAGGGCGAGCACGTTTTCATATTCAACAGATACGGGCAGGTGAAAGGCCAGAAACGCATGACTGCATGAATAAACATTGTGTCTTGTCTTGGCACAATTATTCCCGGCAAGCAAATGGTCTGAGTGATGCGGTCCCTGAGTGCTCCCTGAGCCAATGGAGCGCATAGGAAATTTGGTTTTCCACTTGGTGAAAGCGATCAAAGAGGCCCAGCGGAGTGAGGAAGCACCAGCTCTTTTTTGGACTATGTCACTGTGGGTAACCTATTATTTTACATTTCCCTGATTATGCCAATTCAAATATGGGGCAGGCCCAAATATTGTGCTTCTATGTGTTAATCAGAGCTAAGGAGTAACATACTGTTAAATGCATGAACAGATCAGCTTGTTTAAAAGATTTGCTGCAAAAGAAATTTAAAATACTTTAAACACTGTTCATGAAATTCAAGCTTTAAAAAGACAAGCGTCCATAGAGTGAAAAACCTAAAACTAAAAAGGCAACATTTTTAACTGAGGCCAACAAACAAATCTCATGCTGGCAATGTCATTTTACAGCCAATTTCAGCCAATTTCAGCCAATTTCATTAAAATCTGCCACTCCAGTTTACACATTGCAGGGGGTTTGCCCCCTTGACACTGAGAATGTCAGAGTGGCTTGAATAATTTGTGATTTATCTTCCTTGCTTTCTTTAAGATGCCAAAGTACAGCCTTAGCTAAGCTTTCAATGTTACAATGACTACACCATTAACTACTTGGCACAAATAAATTCAACATTTTTTGTAGACTATTATTTAGTCTTAATGTAAACTCAAACCATTTAAATTAAAATTTATTTAAAGATAAACAGCATAAACATTTCAAATTTATCTCATCTCTCTTGAAAAGATGAACCTGTACCTTCGAATATTCAATGCACACAGTAACTATAATTCCATCTACAGGGAAACTAATTTCACAGTTCTGGGATCTGGAATAGATCTCCGTGATATGCTATGAATTCATAAATACACAGTCAAATGAAAATAATATCATATATGATGTTTTGTTTGGGTATGAAAACATACCCAACTAATGTCATGAAAACCGAGCTGCAGCTCTATTCACAAACAAATGTCAAATATCACATGATGCATTTTGATAACCCAAGTGACTTACTTGAAAAATCCGAGACTTGGCTCATCTGTTTACCCTTTAGATTGAAATTCATGTAGGCAACATGCTCAGCTATCCAATAATTTCATGGTCCCTCTCCAGCAAGCACTGCACAAAGCATAAAACAGCAGACACACTAAACGTTAAATTGGAATTCTCTGCAGAACTCCGTCTGAAATGTCTGCAAAAGGGAAGCAGATGTGTCTTGTGCACCAACAGCCACAATGCATACTAATGCCTCATCATGCAGCAGCGTCCCGAACTGACTTAAATAAACACTCACCAACCTTTGACCTGAACTACATGTTCTCAATACATAACCGCATAAAGGCTGGTGAAATGACAGAACTTACAAATGTCCCATAATCGCAATGGACATTTGTTTCAAATGTTGAGATATGGATGTGCATATCTTAAAAAGAGGAGAACACTCTGGGCATGAAATGAGGAGATCGTGACTTGAAAGTCTATGAAGTTATTTAACACTAATCAACACAAAATCTACATTCTAGTCTCATACTGTGAAGATAATGATATATCTGCTTTAACATTTTTATCAGTAGTACATAAGAATTTGGGTTTATCTGGGTATAATCAGTATACGGTACTGTGCAAAGACCACCCAGCATTTGTTTAATTTTCAGTCAAAATGCTCATTAAGAACAAGATATTCATTTTTCAGTGTCAGAAAAAAACAGAAACATATGTAACAAAAACACAGAGGCCTCAAGAACTAGATATTTATTTCAGTATTTAATATGTTAACTCTTTGCCTTTATTACAGCTTCCATTCTTGTCGGGAGACTTGCTCTCAGATTTTTCATGGATATCTAAAGTTCAGTCTTAGAAGTTGGTGTCATTTTCTGCATGTCACAATCTAAGTAATCTCAATTACAAATTTAGTCTCGTCAGTCCACACAATCATCATCTAAGCCTCTTATCCTCCTGGGTCACAGGGGGATGTTGGAGCCTATCCCTATACAGGTCACGAGTCCATCACAAAGCAGACACACAAACACACACAGTCACAAACATCTCCAGCTAGCCTGACTGCATGTCTTTGGACTGTAGGAGGAAACCAGAGCACGGTCGCCAGTTACACTCTTCTCAGTAAGGGCTTCTTGACAGCTACACATCCTGTCAGACCCCCAGTGTTATGTTGTCATCTGCCAGTGGAAGGATGGACATTTTTTTCAAATGTGAAGAAAGAGTAGATTTTCTCCTCTCTCTCAAAGATGAAAGCACTGTTTATCTGATGGTGGCAGTTTTTGGTGGTCTACCAGGTCTTGTAGTTCATAGTCTCATAGTTGTTAGGTATTTTATTACATTTTTGTATGCAGTTTTGGAAACTCTCTTTATTTATTTATTTTTCATTTCTTCCTTTCTGTTCTTCCTTATGTAAGTGAGTTATCTGTATCTAATCTTCTCAGAAATTTGAGAAGATTAGATGGGTGAGGGTGAATGTTAGTGTCTTTGAAGGGCAACATAATGTCAGTGAGAGCTTTGGGAATAGCTATTTTTTGGCAGGATACAGCTGCAACTGGTTGGTTTAGGAGTGGAAGAACGGAAGAATAAAAGTAGCATAAAAATAAAGTGTGGACAAATTAATTACTGATAGATTTGATAACATACTTAAAGGCTTTGTGTAACTTTCTGTTAAATATATAGCATCAGACGTCTGCCTTATAGGTTCTTTTATTCATTTGCATATCCCACGAGCCTTCACAGGCAGAGCTCCTCTGTTGTGTTAAAGTTGCTGTTTATCTCTCACTAAGGTATGTTTAGCCTTTATGTTATGTTTATTAAGTTGTATGTGTTACATTTGAAGAAGCCAGTGAGTTTCATGTTACTATACAACATAAAATATAGAACGTGACATTACTTTTCATGTCACATTTCCCCCCCAATATGTTAAATTCAGCAAATAAACAGTAATTGTACATTGAAATGTGCAGAAGTGTGTTGTCTGTTGTGGATGTGGTAATTTCACCTAGACAATCTGTATCTATATATCTATATTTATGTATCTATATCTATATATTTAAGTGTCTATATTTCTGGAATAATTATTCAGAGAATTAACTGTCTGCAAACTTTACACCAATGTGTAATGAGACCATGACGAAGGCCTATATTGTCTTGCTGTGCACAATACTGAGATGCAAACTAAATACAGGGCCCAGCCAATGAGACTTACCCACTCTCCCTTCTCCATCTCCCTGCACTCACACACCACTGAAAAGTCTCTGTCTAGTGGGAGTAGAAAGTAATAGGATTGCTCAATTAGGTGCCAAATGGCTTTCTGGGGACCGGTATTTTACCTCTAATGCAGCGTAAAGCTGAAAAAGGGTCACAGAAGCAAGATTCCCTGTCAGTGGCGGACATAAGCTTCATATTACACTGATTTTATCACCTCCACAATTCAACACCAAGACACACTGACGCAAAATGGGATCTTCCGTATCTCAGTAAAAAGCACAATATCAGGTCATTGTGTGCTTAGTTGCAGCCATTACGGCAAAGTCAAGCATATCTGGGGCTGGAAGTGAATGAGAATGAACTTCATTGACATGCAGCTCCTGCGTACCTGTCTGAGGACTGGTCAAGACTGAAATTGGCTGGGCTGCATGCTGGACCACAAGAGCGGAGATCCATCCTAAAGTCAATTTGCAGCATCATTTCCTGGCCAGGCACCTCGGAATACCCTGAGTAGGCCCAGAACAGGCACACAAAGGAATAACTCAAATGCAGACAAAAGACCACATCAAATAGAAATTGAATAGGTGCTTCTTAAATTGTCCTTGTGCTACATATTACTTATTTCAATGAGACCTTAGCCCAGTGTACTTAAAGAGAGACTGTGGCCAAAATGAAAAATGTAACCATTGCTACATCCACTGTAAACATGCCTATTCACTACCTACACTGTTAGAAATAAAGGTACTGTGCAGGTACATTTCTCGTTCATCAAGGTGCAAACAATGTAAATGTTCCCTCAAAGGTACAACAGTGGTTTTAAGGTCCAATTGTGAACCCTAAATAAGTTTTTCTAGGTGAAAAGTACGTATTTGTACTTTTTCATTACCTAATGTTTTAAAACAGAACAATAAAATAAAAAGCCTGGAGACGAGACGGGGTGTGTGGAGTCAATACAACCTAGAAAATATAATTTCAGTGATTATGGTACAGTTATGTTCCCTGACTAAAGGTACTGAGATGTACCCTTGAGGGTTCCACCCCAGTGACAAGAGGTGTACTGCCCCAGTGACAGTTTACCACCTTTTTTCTGCGAGTGTATAAAAGTTTTGCAGTGGTCTCTAAAGAGGGATTTTCTTGTTTAAAGACAAGGAAAACACCCTTCTGATGACATATCCTGAAGGTGGGAGTACATTTTGAAAACCTATAACCACTGTGGGGTGGGTACTTGGAACTGGGGTGGGTACTGTTTGAATTTATTTATTTTTCTAAATTAATGTCCATACTATTCCAGCAAAATGCTTAAAAATAACACTTTTAAAGCAGACGATCTAATTCAGAAAGATAAGAATAGCACTTGTCTTTCACTTTGATTCTGTCTGGAAGGGGAATCTAACCACAGTCTTTCGTATGTAGGGAATGTGTCATGTAAAATTGTGAATTCTGTCAAACACAGGTGACCAAGTGATCCAGCGCTGTGCTGCAGAACACTGCATAGCACGACAAAAACATATTAACCCGTTTTAAACTGGAATGTCCTTTTAACTACAGAGCTGCAGAATGCATCAACTTTAATAGCAGTATTCAACTTAGAAACAATTGGTGTTAAAAGAGATTTACTGCAATGAAATGTGGCTCATGCACTGCAATATTTAAACGTCAGAGTGTTTCCTCTGAAACCATGGTGTCTCCACAACAGACACGTACCCTATCTGTCGCACAGATTACTGCTATTACAGTGACAGTCTGGATGTTTGATCAGAACATCCCCACTTCACACTGTTTGTAACATGTTGTTAGGAGTTCCACACAAAGCTCCGTCTTTGTGCTCTCCCTTGCAGGCTGTTATTTAATCTTCACATATGATGACAACTCCTTCCTGGGAGAGGTTCAGTACCCATAAAGCATTCAAAACTCAACCATACTTGAGGTTTAGCTATGTGAAAATGCACTCCTGCTGAAGTCTCTGTAGACGTCCCTTCAAAATTTCACCCAACCACCTACACATGCTTAAATTCTTCTCAGATGAGAGGCAGAGCAAACATCAAAAGTCGTCTACTGCATGTTCTCCTGTGGCATGGATCTGGCATGCCTAGATCAATAACGCTCAGACATGTTTGTGAAACCCAAAGGACAACCAAGATTCCTTGAATCTACAAGGGAGTCCGGGGGGCTCCAGAAAACCCTCCTTTATCCTCTGTAATTTATTTACAGTCTAATGCAGGCCTAGTCTTAATATACTGGTCCTTGTGAAAGTCAGCACAGACACTGAGTTGAGATGCTGTTCACTGGGTCAAGGTTTGCACGATATCAGGTAAGCAGTTTGCTGGTTCCCTGCAAACTACAGAATGTGAATTTGGATAAAACACTAGCTCTGGGCTCTTGTTAAGGGACGATATCACAGAATTTTAAAAATTTCCTTATAAGTTAATCATTTAGATGAAAAGTTGTTCATGTTATTCAGGATGTGAAATGAAATTGTATTGTCATTGATGCCACTGATATGAAATGGTACATTGTTGAAACTTTACAGTGATGGTGATGGGAACCAGAGGTCACAATAAATGCAGTGCAAATACAGGCATTTTATTTACTATCCACAACAACCAGTGAACCTTCAAGTGCCTTTTCATATGTAATGTTGAGAATGGTAAAATAGTGGTAAATCTGTGGTAAAGTTTTTTGAAGTTTTCTTTGTGGACTATTTGGCCTTACAATGCCCTGCATGTATCTTTCTGTTATAGCTTTTATAAACTATGTTTAAGGTTAAAACCTTATCAGAATTATTGTAAAATAATGTCCCTGACATGAGGCAACATATTCATGACCATATCATCTAATAACTTTCTGTGATGTAGCTTTTAGAAGCATTAAGTACTTCAGATGTTTGGTTCCTACGTTTAAGAGGAATTCCACAAATTTATCAAACATTCTGCCTAATTAAATGAATAATTATGAATCAATTAATTAATCCACATATAAACAAAGTCATTCAGAGTAGTCTAATATGTTCTGGAGAAACATTCACATCTAAAAGCTCCTCCAAAGAAAGTTCTTACACAAAATGTTTAGGAATATGTTACCTGGGGCCTAAGATATTGTTTTATGAGAATTTTGAGCAGGTTTTGGCTTAAAACATATATATTTTTATCCAGCCATGGCAGAGTGGTACATGCAGAGTATCATAAGGCAAAATAATCAGAACTATCTTCTCAGATTTACCAGTTTTTATCGGCATTACAAATAAAGCTTTGAAGACACCTGTAGGCTCACAGAGCATTTTGGAAAGTAAATGACATGTCCATATTTGCACTATTGCTTTATTAGACTTCACAACCCCTGGTTTCCATCATCACACCAACATTGCAAAGAAATCTGAGCTGGTAAATTTCTCACCATCTCACCATGTCACATCAAACCACAATTTTACACTCTGATTTACATCTCAACAATTTCCTTTTAATGTCTGGTTACAATGGTGGTAATAGGAATCAGAGGTCACAGTTACTGCAGCGCACTTAAAAGCATTTTATCTACTATCCAAAATGACCAGTGAATCTACAAGTGCTTATTTATATATATATTGATACTAAAATAACATTTACTTTGGGTACTGTTTAATGAAAAAACATTAAAATTATCATACAAATGTCTCAAGTGTCAGGCAATGTTTTACCAACCATTTCTATGCTGTAGCTTTCAGAGTCATGAGACACTATGGACTTCTGGTTCTTCTCACCACGACTGGGATCAATTCTGGCTCAGTATGTTTTTCTAGAAAGGTGCATTTCATATTAAACCACTCTGAATGACTCTGTTTACATATATATGATTGAATAGTGCAGAATTCCCCTTTAATAAATGCCAAACTTGGTTTTACTCCACTGTCAGCATTAGACACGACTGATAAGCCATGAGTGAATGGAAGCCAAAATGTCTTGTCACAATATTCCATATAATATATGCATTAAAACTGCATTACCAAAATCCCAGTGCACCAGCATATTTTTGAAGCAAGATCATCCATTATTTTATTTCAGTATCAGCAATGTATTTAAATAAATGTAATAATGAATTTCTATGTGACATTGCCTCATGTTGGATGGATTAAACTCATACATAATGGGTTGTGTACATGTAATCCATCTGCTCTTACCACATTCTAGATGAGACATGCATTTATGCTGTCAAGTTATGCTGATTTGTGTGCCTGAGAATAATGTGCCTAAACTGCAGTTTATGATATCAACATTCGGAAAAGAGAGATCTCAGTACTGAGTTCTTTTAAAGCTTGGATTACTTTTCACACTGCTGATGAAGGAATGTTGTATTAAAAATCAGCCTCGAAGGGCACACCATGGTCTCTATTCATCTTCAGAATAACGACTTAAAACGTTCTGAGTATAGAAACACGCCAAAAATATATTTTTGAAGTGAACAAAAAAGGAAAAAGGGCGAGTATTGAAATAACCTTAGCTCATGCATATTGCAGATCTCATCAATACCTTTGAATAAAAGAGGAATTCCCAGCTTTTTGATCTTTATGAAAGCCTGTGATGGAGAGATGCTCCCTCCCCCTTCTATCTCCACAGTGTGACTGTACCTAACTCACAACTGTCCTCAACAGCCCCCGGATAAAAGAGCAGAATAGAGAAAGATGCAGATAATCTGCCTTTAGAAGACCTTCTCTGAGAGAGGGGTGAGAAAGCTGTGAGAGAGGGATCTCAGGTGTTTTGTGTAATCATACTCCCACACACAGGAAAACTAGGACCATTTCTGCAAAGTCCCAGCATCTTGGCAGCCTGAACTTGCTCTGAGCCTGATCCTTCAGCTATGGCTCAGTCAAAAAGGCAGTTCTGGCTTTGTCAAGTTTTTGTCTTCCAGGAGGCAGGAATACGACAGAACTGATGGATGGCTTGGTTCAGTTACTTTTGATGTAGTATTTGTTACTTCGTTGGAGCTCAAAGGACGATCATAACAAAGCACCACCTGGTCTGTTGGTTAGGGGACTATCAATCCAACCAATAAAAGCAGTGATGCAGAAATAATGCATGGACAGTGTTGTTAAGGAATTACAGTAACTGCTATTTATTTTTTTATTTATTGTTTGTTTGTTTGTTTGTTTGTCATAATTTGAAATACAGGGATAGGAATGTTATGTTCCTCGGCAAGATGATGAGCAAAAGGCAAAACCTGTCCAGCAGCTCAATGTAGGCACTGTGGTTCAAATTAACTGTTAACCAAAGGACCCATTTCCATGTAATTAAAACACCCCTAGAACATCACAAAGCCTCCTCCAGCTTGAACCACAACATTGTACACAGTCCTCATTGAAGGCTTCCTGAGGTCTATGATGAACACAATGTCTAGCATCATTCACATACAGGCAGAAAAAAGATTTATCTGATGAGATAACATGTTTCCAGTCATGAACAGTCCAATTTTTGTGTCCAGTGTAACCAGGTAACTTAGTAAGCAGAAGTGAGCAAAGGCCTCTTGCATGCCACTCCATATGTTCATGGTATGCAGTTCCTTGTGGAGTGTTCTTTCAGAAACGGGTTATGAAGGACCTGCGTTGATTTCTAGAAGCAATTCTTGCCTGGAAGTGATTTTTATCCACAAGCTCTGAAACACGACGGCAGTCCCTGTCCGTCAGTTTCGTCTTTTGGCTACAATTCTGATGAGAATTTCCTGTGGAATGGGATGTTTGCCACTGCTGGTAGATCTGTATGACCATACGGTTCGATACACCTGCAAATTCAGCTACGTCCTTCACACTATGGCCTTTGGCACACTCAAATGCAATCACTCCTTTTTGTCAATCATTCACATCTGCTTTGCGACCCATTTTCCACACATCAAACGAGACATTCACTGCCCTGTACCTTCTCTTCTCAATCTATGAATCCCTTTGCACTCCCCCCAGATATTTCTATATATATGTACACACAACACATAGGTGACATTCACATCTGTATTTCTACAATTAGTCCATCTGTTTTGTTAGCTCCCTCTCTGCATACTTTGTTAGCTCCCCTTCACCCTGTTCTTCAATGGTCAGGAACCCCACAGGACCACCATAGAGCAGGTATTATTTGTGGCGGATTACTGTCAGCACTGCAGTGACACTGACATGGTGGTGGTGTGTTAGTGTGTGTTGCGCTGGTATGAGTGGATCACATATAGCAGTGCTGCTGAAGTTGCAGGTGTAAAGCTACGTGTCCTCAGCATGTAATGTTGCACTAACTAGTTTCAGTGTTTTCCTTCTAGCTCATATGAAGGAGCATCCTCCAAAGCTTCCTCCTCATCAGACACAAAAACTTGCAGCTTTAACATCCAGTGACTGAAAGATTTCCCTGGTTTGATTAGTGTTAGCATGATTTCTAGAATCCTCTTTATGTTTTGCTTTAAACTGGCATACGTTCATATTTTTTCAGTTCTCAGCCATGTATGTCTGCACTGATCATTTTGTAAATCCAGTTTATTTTTGAATAATATGTTTTCACATTACTCGTCTGTGCTATTGCCCTGCCTTTTCCCTTTATCCCAAGTGACTCCATAAAAAGGCTAGTAATGTAATCAAAACCATGATATGCAAGTGAGGCTACATGCTATGAGGGCTCAGCAACATATTAAAATTATTATTTAATGATCATAATCTTCTTGTTAAAAAATAACAACTCATTCCCCCACTTATGTGACAAACCTGAACCCACTACAGGCCTGCTTTCTGTGGCATTTTATCCTACATTTTGTTTACAATTGCTACTCCTGCATCAAATCTCTTTTCACTTCAATTAAATAATAAGGTAATAAGATTTACTAGCCAAGGTCACAGAATATGGAGAGTGTGCTGCAAACCGAGTACGAAAATCAGCCCTTGACTGCTGACTGGTTGGTGTAAATGACATGATGAAATGCACTTGCTCTGCCCGTGCCAGGGGGCCAACTAATTAGCCTGCTAACACTATCTTCATTGCTTGGCTTTGTTTCAGAAAAGTATATACTGTCAGCTCCCATGGGGAGGAAGCTTGAGTTGTCTTACAGTGTCTTGACGTTTCATCTTTTAACAAAAACCATAAAGCCATACAGCCACCATACAAAAGCACCTGGGTCTGGCGTTAAGAATAAAGTAGGAATGAAATATGTGTGCTGGGTGAATCAGTGCTCAATAAAAAGTGTACACTCAAATGCAATCACTCCTTTTTGTCAATCATTAACATCTGCTTTGCAACCCATTTTCCACACATCAAACGAGACATTCACTGCACTGTACCTTCTCTTCTCAATCTATGAATCCTGTCACACACACCCCAGATATTTCTATATATATGTACACACAACACATAGGTGCAATCTGTATTTCTACAATTAGTCCATCTGTTTTTCTGCATACTTTGTTAGCTCCCCTTCACCCTGTTCTTCAATGGTCAGGAGCCCCACAGGACCACCATAGAGCAGGTATTATTTGTGGCAGGTTACTGTCAGCACTGCAGTGACACTGACATGGTGGTGGTGTGTTTGTGTGTGTTGCGCTGGTATGAGTGGATCACACATACTAGTACTGCTGGAGTTGAGCTTCCTCCTCATCAGACACAAAAACTTGCAGCTTTAACATCCAGTGGCTGAAAGATTTCCCTGGTTTGATTAGTGTTAGCATGATTTCTAGAATCCTCTTTATGGTTTGCTAGCCAATCTTTTAACAAAAACCATAAAGCCATACAGCCACCATACAAAAGCACCTGGGACTGGCGTTAAGAATAAAGTAGGAATGAAATATGAACAGCACTGGGTGGATTAGTGCTCAATAAAAAGTGTACACATCGTCAAGTATTGCAGGCTCTTTAGTGAAGGTGTCACTGATCGAGTGGCGGCTGAGGTGAGTGATGAAAATGGGACTTGTGGCATTACCATTATTCACTCAGGAAAAGATCCTCTGTTCTAAAGTATCGGATCATGCCTACAGTTAATCCTCTCAATCAGCAAGTGTGATGGATTATCGGCCTCTTTTTCTCGTTCACACACAAGAACACAAACACAGAGTGCAAGTCAGACAGAAAAATAAAGAGAAGTGCATTTTCCGCTCACATTCCTGTTACCCCACAGCTGCACTAGATAAATCATCAGCGACTGTCAGAGAGTGTGGAGTTCGCGCCTGCCGGAGCTGGCTGCGTTTATTTGAGCGTGTTTATGCAGTGGTATGTGTAGGCCAGACTAAACATGTTACATGGAAAAGAAAGTGAACCATTGAATTTGCTTGACTCAAATGTGGACACTATTTTCCACATGAAGAAAATATATCGTTCAGGCCTACTTTATACCAATATTCGTGTGAATGTTACTTTTTCTCTCAGTTTATTTGCTTTAGACAATGTTTGTTTATGTATATTTTATTTATGTGGAAATTACACATTTGATTTGAGGAAAGAATAAAAAAACTGTCATTGCAACTGTTACTAGGTTGGAAAAGTTTATAAAACATTGGCAAAACGTTCATTCAACCTAATGAAAAGCTGTACTGTGCACCGTTAGAAATAAAGGTACTGTGCAAGTACATTTTCGTTCATCAAGGTACAAACAGTGTAAATGTACCTTCAACTGTGTACCTTAAATAAGTTGTTCTCAGTACATATTTGTACCTTTTCAATACATAATGTTTTAAAAAAGAACAATAAAATTAAAAGCCTGGAGACGAGACGGGGTGTGTAGAGTTAACACAAATGATAAAACACAATTTCAATGGATTATAGTAAAGTTATATTCCTAGCTAAAGGTACTGAGATGTACCCTTGAGGGTACCACCCCAGTGACAACAGAGGTACTTCCCCAGTGACAGTTTTGTACCTTTTTTTTGACTTGTGAGATAACATTGAGTTTCTGTTTTAAAGTGCTATGCTACCAAGCTGGACTGTTACTCTGCTCGAGTGAAGGGCAATATTAATGTTCCAACTTAAAAATTGCACTGTAACAGCCTGACAAAGTCATATTTTAATATGGAAATCTGCGACTTATCACATCACCTTTCATATTAAAATTGGTAAATTTGGCAGTGAATGTGAACATAAAATATCTGCTTCTTTGTAATTTATGTGCTTTTTAATATAGCAAACAAAAGCAGGTTAAATATTCTCTGGACCTCCATGCTTTCTTTTTCCGTGTAGTGGTCATTTCTTTCAACAAGCATCTGAACAGAGTGAAGTCATATTTACAAGTTAACCATCTGGTATGTACAACTTTCCGATGAGCACCCGAATGCAGCATGTTATTGCAGCTAATCAAAATTAGGCAGGTAGTAAACGAGCAAATTTTTCTCACCATGCTAATGTTAATTGTAATGTTAGTTAATTGTAAAGCTCAATTATATGACTGTATACTACTTCTGATTCTAACAGTATTCGCTTTGACACACATACAACATAAGCATCATTTGAAATTCATTATGCAATCTATTTTTAGGCATTTTAACAAAAACAGAGTCGTTGAATGGGATTTTGCCACTGTTTTGGAAAGCTTGTGCAACCTCACAACAGTCGCTATGAAAGAATGCATTTGTTGGGGGAGCATGGATAAGTCAACTGTAATAAGGCACCAAGGTCCATTCAGCTAAGACACTGCTTCTGTAGCAAACTAGCTTTGGTTCTCAGCTGTACCATTGTGCCAACAGTGGCCTACCATCACTATAACTGGCCACACTTTCATTAAATGTGAAGGTTAGCAGTGTCACTTGCTGGATGTAGTAGCCACACCACACCAAGTGTACTGGGCAAAGACACTGCTGAACGAGCATTACCAACTCACCATAGGATGAATGACCTGTCACAGAGGCCCATATGATGTAAAAACATCCTCATTTATCTCTCTCTCTCCCTCTTACAAATGCACACACACACAGCTAACACTCAAGGGAGACATTGTTGGTCCATTTTCTCAGGCCCCCACATACTGGAAAGGTCTGTATGTGTATTCTGGGTCTCGTCTTTGCACGCTGGTATGGCGAGCTCTGGTCTTTTGTAGCAGGCCAGCGCCACCACCCCAGCAGCCAATGGCACCACGGAGAGGCTTATTCATGTCACAGATGAGTAATCGAGTGAAACTCACTCACTCCCTGCTCTGCAGAGAGGATGTTTTCTTCTCTCTCACTCCTTTTAAATCCAATAAGACAAAACCACATTCAGTGATTTCACCATCATGGCTCTGATCAAAGAGCTGCTGTGGGGAAGTGTGCGTTTATATCACTATGACAGGCTACCTCAGGGGCATTTTTGCGGAGGTTTCCGAATGGTACTGATTAAGCTTTACTCAGTGTCAACAGAGATCAGCTCAAGCTGGTGTACTGGGTTTAATAAACCCAATAAATTTAATATATTCAGAGTTGCCAGTGTATTAGATATACAGAACAGAAACACCTGTACATAGAGGTACACTTTAAACGTTTACAGATTCTCACAGTTGATCATTGGAAAGAGGTCCATCAGTGGAAAGAGTCCACCATACGATCACCATAGGCCCCAAGAACATCCAGCCAGCAGTGGTCCTGACCACTGATGAAGGGCTAAACAGAAAACCAAAGCAAATGGAAAAAAGATGTTCTTGAAAAAAGATGAGCTACTACAAGGTGTGCCAACCAAGAGGTGTTAATAATACAGTGACCAGTAAGTGTAGCGCATAATGTCTAAATTATGACAAAAACAAAAAACAGAACAGTAATACTTGATCCAAAAGTCATTAATAAAACTGCATTCACACAATCATACTCAGCAGCAACTGTTGCCATGTTGCGCAGCAGGTTACCTTAGCGCTACCTTTAGCAGCAGATGCTCTGCTGCCACAGCAGAGGAAGAGGGGGCTCAGACAAAGGGGTCACACAGTGGGCTGAAGAGAACCAAAGCTTTGATCCCCCTCCTGCCCCCAGGCTGTGTTCTGCTTGTGCACAAAGCATTACCATAATTGATCTGCCTACTTTTTTAAACGGGTTTCTCCTCCCACCGTGCATCAGGTTTCTGTGGCGTTGCCATGTCTTTGAAGTACAAGTGTGTGCCACATTCTGTTGCATCCGAGCACCGTACATCTCAGCAGTAATGTGCCTTAATGTCTGAGTGAACACGCTGATTTATTTTTATTATTATTTTTATATTTACTAAATGGCTGTGTCTGTAAGGCAGAAGGTGATATGGTATTAGAGTAAAGGGCCCCTGACCAAGATTAGGACTGCCCAGTTTACATCAAGAGAGGAGAATGTTGGCAAAATACATTGGCCATTGGGCACTGGAAAGTTATTCATATGGCATACTTTGTACATGTATATTGTGTACCCACAAAAGCAAATTTAACCTACTTAGAAAGAAAAGATTTAGACTGGGGCTTTAAAGTCCGGTCTCAAAGATGTTTTAGGATCTTGGCCTTGACTCAGGCTTGCTTTCATTTGGACACAATGTAAACACAGTGCGAAGAAAGATCATAGAATTAAATCACACTGCATTGTCCTTCAATGCTCCTTCAACCTTTTCTTTCTGCACCATCAGGCTCATATACAGTGCACATGTGGGTTGGCTTCAGACTGGTTGAAATGCAGCAGAGACAGCACCTCTGCTCCTCAGCTCATCTAGCAGCAGCAGCCCTGATCCCCACTCTCTCTCTACTGAGCGAGCGAGCTGCTAGAACTCTGTTGTTCCTGCTAACAGGCAGAACAGGGTGCGTTAATACACCGGACATGCATTATTGATGGAAGCAAGGAGCTGATAAGCTCACAGTGGCTGCAGGCTTCTCTCCCCTCACACTGGGCCAATTAAAAGTGGCCCAATTCATGGCCTCATAAAGCCCTGGGTTGTTGAGAGGGATGACTGCTGTGTACATACAGGAGGAGGAGTAAAGCCATATACAGTATATACACACTCACGTGGAGTCCACCATGTTTGAACAAACACACATAGCGTACTGGCACGATTGTAAGAAAATTATTCTTCATTAAATTATTTTAGGTGGTGTAATTTAACAAATAAATACTGGAACTAAAAAAATCAAATACAATGTTTGGAATGCTTGGAGTCAGTCTTGCTATGTTTTACTGTATTTGAGCAACCCTCATTTATTAATTAATTCATTACTCATTTGTTCAAGTTATTCATTTTTCAGGAAATGAATCAGGAGATTAGATATAAGACAATCCAATTGCATAAGGAAGTAGAAAATGGGTCCTGGTAGACCACCAAATCAGTCACCATCAGATAAACAGACTTTCAAGCTTTCATCTTTGTGAAAATGATATTATAGTTATACTTATTAAGACTTTTATGTAACTTTCTGTTAAATACATGTTAAAATATACTGTTTTTTCCTGATGCTAAAAAAATCAAATATCTCAGTCTGATGGTCTATGACATTTGCACAGTACTTTATATATACATTGAAAAGGAAGCAGTGGGCTTCCATATGGATACACATCCATATGGAAGCTGATGAGCCTCCAGGACAAAGCAGAAAAACATAAAGACATTAAAATGCGTTATATATACACTGCACACATTCGTTTTCCATTCTATCAAGAACTCTCATCGCCTTCCATACCTCTCGCTGACACACCTAGTGTGGGATGAGTAAGCAGTATTCCCAGCAGACCCCTGTTACTCCTGACACAAACGCTCTGTTGACAGCCCCAGCATGGCCTCTGACCCCGCAGGACATTAGTAAGGCAGTGGGGTCACTGGAGATGGGACTACCAGAGCTGTAGAACTGATTCAGAGACAGGCATCTCATGGGGGCTTAGGTCTGTTCAGGGACCATGGGGGCTGCAGGAGCGAAGTGGCTGGAAATCAGTGTGTGTGTGTGCATGGCCTAGGTGCCTGTTATTTGTGGAAAACTGCATAAATCATGGAGGGTCAGTGAGCCTTGGTGGCCATTATGGAAAGCTCCTCAGAATCACGCCCGGGGCCGGATTAGACGTCCTGGGGAGGGGAAGGGGTCTCTGTGAGGTGAGCAGAGAGGAAGCACAGGCCAGCACCAATCCTGTCTGTAATATGGCCACTATTTCAGTCTCAGTGTGTTGATTAGGTACATGTGCTCCTACTGTGGCTTTGTCTCTGAAAAAGGCACATGGTGAGAAAAGCTAATAATGGCACTTTCCCCCCCGGAGGGTGTAAGTTTAGCCATGGTTCCAAGCAATGATCTCAAATGCTTTTAAAATTTCATGAAGTTAAATTGCTTGTCATTCTTCAGGGTGAATAGCAACTGTGAGGGCTGCTTAAAGGAGCTCTGAGTCTGGAGGTGGCAGAGCAGTTCCAGCTCCACATCAGCCATGTTTAAAACAGTGGTTTGACAAAAAATGACATTTCCACAGTTTTCTCCTTACCCCAAATATACAAAAAGAGCCAAGGCCGATTTGTTGGCTAAAGTTTGGTTCTTTAGTTTTGCACTGGAGCTGTGAGGATTATTCCTATGAATAGGAGCAAGTATATGGACTGAATTCAGGCTTCAAGATAGCTGTTTTAGGAATTAAACTTACTTTGTCAATTTTTGGATAACAGCAAATCATATAGTGTCAGAAACGTATTGTTGCAGTCCAAAACAAGTATCTCCAAAATAGTAACTTTACAGGAAAAGGCAAAAACCTTCTTACCTTTTAATATAAGTTAATGTAAAGAGATTTTATTTCAAATGATTTTGGAGCATTTCTATTGGTCCATTTTCACACAACGTAAAAGACAGCTGGTGTGTTAAAATGATGTAGAAAAATATTAAAGAATATTAACAAAAATGGAGATACATGGTTTTCTTCGCACAGCAATGACATGCAAGTCTGATTAATATTACCTAACTGCTCAACACGGCTTGAGGCATGTGTCGCACAAGGCTAAAACTAGTGCCTATTATTTGTTAGCTATACTATTGTTAAAAATTTAGAATCAAATTTTTCATTAATACAAAACCAGTTTTGTTACTGTAAAAAGAAGATATTTTGGATGTATCCAGAAAGATTAACAGACGTGTATATGATTTCATAATGACTGAGAAAGCTGTATAACATTGAGCATAAAATTACTGCCATGTTTGCCTCGCCATGGCTTCACTCCACCATGGCTTCATTCCAAGTCCACTCCACTCCATGCTGGCTTTGCCTGCTCTAGCCTGGCTCAGATCCACCCCTACATCATTGGTTGCCTTTGATATTTCATGGATTATGTTCACCTGTGTTGGTTGATTGTGTTTGGTATAAGTAGTTCCTCTTGTGTTCCATAGGTTATTCTTTTGTTTTTATGATGCCTTGTGAATTTTGTTGTTTTTTTTGTTTTGTTTTTTTTTGCTTGCAGCATCTGTTCTCTCCAATCTTTTATGACTATTAGTTTTCTGATGTGCACTGCACCTACTCAACATGTTTCCCTCCTGAAGGTAAATGACCCTGCCTTCCAAAAAGACTTAATAAAAGAAACTCAGCACATGCATTCTGCATCTATGACTCACATGTTACAATTATAATACAATGAACATCCAGATTGCGTTGAATTTGAAATGTGGTGATCAAATCTCAAGGCAGATGACAGGAATTATGTAAACTGATAATCACTTGAAATATTAAATGAATCATCTTAAAATAACTTCTTGTGAGTCACTTGTGGTCTTATTATTACTGAATACAAGAACAGCAACTATTAATATGGCAAGTTTAAATGTTAGTGTACATAAGCTTTTTAGTGTCAATGCAAAAAAAGATTTGTGGCTGATTACTTTAATATTTATGCCTTAAAGACAAGCAACCTCTTAGCTTTCCATAGTCAAAATAAAGTAAACTAAAGCACTCTAAAAAGATATTAGTAGTGTGGTGCAAAAACACTACTATGGAACTTTGTCCCTTATTTCTACTTAGATGTTCTGTGAAAAAAGGTGTTGGTTTACCCTCAAACAGGTGAACGATAGCTCTGACTGGCTAAAGTAGACTCATGGAGTGAATGCTCTGAATGACTGCTGACAAAATATGTTAAATTATTGTTCAGAGTCCAGTAAAATAAATGCAGGCAAGCCAGTATAGCTAAGTGCTTCATGTTCATCATTCAATTCAACAGCCTCTGTCAGCCGAGGCCCAGAAGGGACCGGTGTCCTTCGTGCATTACTGTGATGATTTCCAACAAACATGCCAGGAAAAAAAATTACAGAACTGACACACTGGTGTTATTCTAATGATTACGGATTTGGAATATGCAACAGAATCTAGGGAGTGTGTGTCTGTGCGTGGATGTTAGGGGGAGGGGTGAAAGTGTGAAATTGACTTTTCCTCACTCGTGGAGAGAGGTAATCATTCATTCTGAGTGGCAGGCATGTTTGTGTTTGGCGTGTGCTGTGTGGTGGCCTTGCCCTTTCTCTCTCCCTTACACACACATACACACACTTGAACAACTCATAGCTGTGCTGTCTTATCCTTTCTGTCTATGTCGAAGCTGTATTCAAATACACTGTAAAAACACACCAGCAGCATGACTTTAAATGTTGATTTTCTTGTATGCTAATGTATCTGCATACTGTGTATGTGAATGAATATGTAATATGGGGGATGGTACTGGGCATGAGGCATGTGCATGTATGCATTGCTCTCCAACAGAACAGCTGCACGCCTGCTGTGGTCACACACCTGTACACACACCAGCACAAAACAGCACTGATAACACCAACATCATGAAACTGCAGAGAGTAGATCAGACTGAACACACACTGTATGACAGAGAAAAGGGGGAGTAGGGTGGGCGGTGGGATGGCACCAATAACTGAACGTTTAAAAGAAAAATGAGAGTATAAAGAAGATAAAGCGCTCATTTCCCATGCCAACTCTGCTCCAGCAGCAGTGCTGTAAAAACAGGATATTAGCTAAACTCAACCTGGCTGTGAAATCACAGCAAACATTAAAGTTCATTATGAGAGTGATCACATCAGGACCACATCGCCTGAGCCGCAGTAATGGACTCACTCACACAAGTATAGGGCTTTTTATGGTCCAATCTTCAGCTCCACTACCTATTTACCTGTTTAGATGGTGTGGAGCCCAAATCACTCCAAGTGTGTGTTTCCTGTAACATCCTCACAGACTCTGCACAGAAATCACCTGAAAACTCATGACGGCCAACCTTTCTTCAATAACTCTGACCGTACCTCCAGATAACTATTCAAGATGGATTAGCTCTGTGGGAAGTTCTGTGATGTAATTGATTTATCCATACTCATCATTCTTTTGTAGTTTATTTTGCTGGCAGTTGTAGTTTTCAGTGTTTCTCTAACCTAAATTTAGTGCTTTATTCATTTCAATTTTTTTTTTCTTTTTGAATTTATGTGAAATGTCACATGTCACACAGTAGTGTGACATACTGTCATATAAAATAAAGTTTTAGGGATAAACCTCCGATTGCTGGACTAAGCAAAAAGTTCATGAACTCAAGCTATTTTGACATTGCTAGCAAGTTAACGAGCTGCTGTAAATAATGGATTTGCTTACATGTTCCTCACTCTATGTCCCGACATCATTGTAAAAACAAAGTGAGGAACTGTTGAATCAATAATAATTCAATAAATAAGTCAAGATAAGTGGCAGTGATGGAGAGACACAAATAGAGGATGATTCTGTCATGGATACTTGCTGTAAGACACACATGGTGCACTACAATTTCTCATTAGGTACAAGAGATTTTTGCCAAGGTAGTAGCTATAAAAGACATTTGTTGGTACAGCATGGAGAGGTTTGTAAGGGATTTGATACAGCATAAAGCATCAGTGTAATTTCCCCAAATACTCAGTAACAATAACAACATGGCACACTGCAGTTTTAGTTGTTACATTACTGTGAGATCAATTTAAACAGGACCACCATTACTGAGGAAGCTCTGGGTTTAGGGAATTACATTCTTCACTCTGCAAGTGTTACTGTCACAGATAAGCTTTTAAATTACAATACCTTCAATACCTTAACACACTTTACTCACAAAACTTTAACCCTTCTGAAAATGTTATTTGTACACTATGACCGCAAAAGGAAATAATGAGAGGAACAAGAAAGACTGCAGCACTATTACTGTTCTCAACAGATGTGTGTTAAGCAGAAGAGGGACAGAGTGTTTCTGCCATATAGAACACAAAGAGGATCAAAAGGAAACATCAGTCCAGCATCTCTCTGAGAAACCGAGAGGGTGCGCTTTGAAAACGAATGTGGTGCTGCTAATACTTCCACAAATCACTGGTAAAATGTATTTATATGAGACATGTTTGTGTGATTCTCTCTCTGGGTGTGTGTGTGTGTCCCCTCATACAAATTACCACATTTCCTCTTGCTCCCCTCCCAACCTGGCCTCATTGTAAAGCAATCCTTAAATGGTTCAAAATTGAACAACCTGCTCACTTTGCAAAACACTGCTCGCCTCAGTGAAAAAACCACCATCTGAATATTCATTGGTTTTCTTTGCTGAATTTCATTTCATGCTAAACAAGAGCATATGTTTAATGTGTATTTCCTGTCTGAGGCACGGCACTGAGTGGTACTATCCCCCTGAGACAGCATATTTCCTTCATAAATAGTGGTAAACCATACATTAATTTTCCAGTCTGAAGCTTACTACGTAGTTAGTTTGCAATATATGATGTGATAGCCCATATTTCTAAACGTGTAGAAAAAAGTGCTTGTGCTCAAGTGGAGCGCAACTCTGCCAGTGCCACCAGCTATACATTACAGAATTGGTACATGTAATTATAAATAAATACATGTAATTATCCTGTAATTTGCTTTTGTTTTTCTTATTCTCATTGATTCTCTTCAAATACATGTATTTTTTGTGGTGTAACATGTTATGCTCACATTAAAGATCAGGTTTGGATGCATTTTACATGTTTATTTAAACCATGATGATGTATTTTGTTCACATTTACCAGTTCAGCCTGTATTATAGTAAAACTGAAGCATGAAACCACCAATTTCCTGACGAATGGGTGACTTTATTAATTCATGTAAAAACAAAGCGTTTATTACAACATGAAACAAGTCACGTGCTGATATCAGTTGATACTGAAAATGTCACTAATAGATTCATCCATGTTGTCTTAATATAGTAGGTGATATGGTATCTGTTGGGCCCTATTATGTCCCAGTCTGATTCTTATTCCAAAGTCATTGAGTTCAGTTTTAGTTGTGCCAAACACGCACACACACTTTCAGCTTGTAACTTTACCTTGTAAATTCCTGTCAAATTGCAGGATATGTCCTGAATAAAAAAAGTCAGCTGATCGTATAAATAATAATTCACTGTGATAATTACAAAGCTGCTCTCTTGTAAACATGTCAGTGCATCCTTCACCTCCTTATAACAATCAGTTACCCTAGCACTGAAGTATGCACACTATTCTCCTCCACACAAGCTCACTGCCACACTGTACACTCCCTTCAAATCCCCCTCTTTGGATTCTCAGTGTTGTGGCTCTGTCCATGCATGCCACTGGAAAATAACCCCTCTCCCTTTTTCCTTTCCTTTTCTTTCTTTATGCTTCTCTGTCTCATTATTTTTAACCCCCTCCACACTTTGCACCTATGATCTAAGGGCATCTATAATCTCGTAGGCAGCAAAACATTTACAAGCATCAGAAATCTGCAGTTTACAAGAATCGAAGGAGAATGGACAGATTATTTCCCCTCTCAGTACAGCCCTTCTGTACATCAGATGGCAGACAACAGCAGCCGACACTTACAGCTGTCAAAGGTTTTCTAGCTATAGTTACCCATCACAGGTGAGAATACTGTAAAGGATCTGAGAACACAAACTACACAAATCACTCAAATTCTACTTTTGAAGTTAACATAGCCTCTTTTTGCAGGCCCCCAAGAAGTCATTCTACCAGTAGAATGGAAACTGTCTAGAATATGTTTAATTAATATAATCAAATAAAATATTTTTCCCTGTGATTTCCCTATCATCAGGTTAACTAGGAAATGCTGTAAATAGACAATTATAGTGTATTATTTATCATTTAATACCCCCCCACCCCCCCAAAAAAAAACCTCCTTCAAATATTGGATAAAACACCTTAAAATACCTTCTGGTGTCTAGCGTATTTGATACATTGTAGAAGTTATCACTGAAATAAACAACAGGAATGGTTAGTAAAAGTGCTTCAAACTAGTGTATGTATTTTGCATGAGTATTTATTGGTGGCCACTGTTATAAATATGCTGTGAGTAAGTACAGGTAAACACAAGGAATAAAAGAATGTAAAGAAAATAAATTCAATAAAAAACACTGCTTTTTGTAACCGCTTAAATGGCCAGGGCCCACCAACGGGTCCAAAGTGCAACCAGTTTGCGCAACCAGTTTGCATTGAAGTCCCTGTAGTTACTGAATAATAAGCCTTTGCCTGGGGGTTAATGAAATGTAAGTGCTATTTGATTCTTCTCAGTACATCCCCAGAAACATGCATTCTTAGAAGACAAAGTCAAAGGGTTACAGAACACAGTGTGCCACCAGTCATGCCCATAATGGGTCTCTGTGTGCAGAATTAAATGTAGTCCAATTGCCCATAAACCATCAAACCTCTCACTGGGTCAGGGTCAAAGTCCTGAACACTGTTCTGTATGGAATCATAATTACACACACACACACACACACACACACACACACATACACACAGAATGTTTCCATTCCACTCGCTCTCCTTGAAGTGCAGTCTTGGCCTCCAGCTGTGGGTAATTTAGCCAGTGTCTGATTATCCTCTGGGTGCATGCTCTTTCTAATGGGCCATTCTCCCAGCACCCCATTCCCTCTAAAACATTCACAGCCTGGGTGGCTTTTACACTTCTGATGACCTCTGGAGGTCATATGTTTCACTCAAGATTATTGTCTTTCACATCATAGCATCTCTTCACTAGAGGTCCTGAATTCAAACCGCCAAGCTCCTGGCCCAGTCTCCCAGCTGAATAAACTCATCAAAAGCCTGAGAAATGACAGAAGTGGCTCTGCTGAAATCATCCTGAAAATCAGTTACAGCTGAACTGGTCTCAGGCGGAAAATGTGTAGATGATGTAGATTTATGAAATGGATGTGAAATTCACAAAATGACATGGATGTTAAGTATGAAACTCACAAAACGGTCTCTAAAGGTAATGCTGCCCTTATTCTAACCTTAACACACATTTGTAATTTTCATACAAACTAGCATTCTATCATGTGCCACATTGGTGTCAAAATGATAGTTATTGTTCAACTGATGATTTCATTCATGTCACAGATTCTTTGCTATGAAAGGCTGCTCAAATTTTGGGATTTTAGAGCAAAAAAAGTAGGCAGACCTTGCTCTGACTAAGACATCCACTTGTGGTGTACCCTAAAAAACGTCCATAATGGAATTATGGAATAATAGCTATATTCAGGCTGTAATATTATGTTGTGTATCCTGCGGCATCATTCACCGAAGCCACTTTTTCATTACCCTTTTTCTGCAATTGATTGCAGCTTGAGAATATATGAATTAGTATAGATTGCCCATAAATAACCAACTAACTACAGCAATTGCTCTGATAAATCTGCACATGGACTGACATACTGTAACTTGATCAATAACAAAGCCAATACCAGCAACTCACATTGAAATTAGAATTCAGCCTGGCAACATTGACTGAATATTTATGTACTTTTAACAGCCACTAAATATGACCAGTGTACATCCTACAGCATTGCAGTCCACTTCTCAACGGTTAAGAGAATCACTCAGTGTTATCTAAAGTAATACATGTTTATTAGCTAAATTGTGAATGGCCTTCATATTTGTTCCTCTATGTGGAAAGATTTGACTGCCAACGTTGTTGGAGGTTACGTGGACAAGCTGGATATACCGATGTCAATATCAATATAATTAAGTATAGCATGTAGCTATATTGATAGGTTTTACATGTCATTGTCTCTGAGAGTAGTCCACCATCCAAAAACCAGCCAAGAGTGGCTCTGTGCTTAGAAACAGACAAGATGTATACAAATTCAATTAATTCATATCAAAGATTATTTTATAAATATGCATGTTCATTTAATTAATGCCAATGTTCATTCTAATTTTTTCAATATATATCAGTGTACATTGATTCGATATATATACATATAAGTTCATATATGTGTATATATATCCACTAAAAGTACAAAAGTAGCTTATACTTCAAGAAAAAGTAACGTAGTAGCAAAAAACGGCTTAACAGTGAAAACATAACTAGTAGTTAGAAGTACTGACTTTGCTATAGAACTGCAGTAAACTACTTATTTAACTGATCATCTAATAAGAATAGAAACTGAAACTCTTTTTGGTTATATTTAGTCTAAAATAAAATGCTAAATCCGCCCAATTAGTGCTGGGATAGGCCCCAGCATCCCCGCGACCCATAAGGATAAGCAGCTTAGATGGTGAATAAATGAATGAATGAATAAAATGCTAAAGTTCAAAACGGTGTGAAAAACAAAAAAACAGTGTACGTAAACAGCAGAACAGAATGAAACAGGACCCAAAAAATGCAAATTATTAATGCAATGGAAATTATGAAAATGAAACTGAGGAAAAAATAGATTGTTTTCATCACAAATATACCAAATGTCTTATCATTTGAAAGCACTCCAATTACACATCTTTCAAAGTTTTATCAAAGTACATGCAACTGAATAAATGTAACTCCAGTGCTGGCCTGCTGATACTGCAGTGTAGAAGAAGCTCTCGGGCAACACTATTTCCTCCTAGAGAAGCTCACTGCATTCTGTACAGATATAATCACAGGAGCAGATGGTTTCAGTGAAACTGTCTGCAGGTCTGTACTGCTATATAAGTAATACTGGAACAGTTGATGCAATGCTACAAATGTTTTGGGTGTACTCTGCTATCAATAGCCTCTGGTATTGCAGGTGTGAAGGCTGATGACATGAGGGTTCATTTCCCAGTTTCACTCACCCTCTTGCTTTTGGAGGATGATCTCTACTGCACTTGTCCATCTCACACCATAGAATCTTTTTGGTGCATGTACGTCCATAAAAATATCCAGACGAATTTGTAATTTATTGATTATGATTCATGACAGAATATTTGCTGAGTTACAAGACACAAACAGCAAAATGAAGAGAGCTGATACATATAATTTCTGATTTAAGAGAAACATCAGAAGTGTCAGAATTATGTTTGAAAACAATAATAAAAAAGCACTCAAAAGAGTACACATCCTGAGTGGTCAAAACTCAGATACTCATGGCATGAGCAGAACTATCATTTGAGGGCAGTGCTTCTGGTAAGGACTTACATGGAGAACATTCCTGTGGTGAGGGTGCCATGCTTTCCGTCTTAGGGGTTATAGTTACTGACAGCAATAATTACTGATGTGCGTAAAGTTCTGTCATTGTGGCAAAAGTGAAGTATATGTTTGTCCTACTGCACTCCTGTCTCAAGGTCTAGCTGGTATTTGACTGGATGTTAAGATCTCATGTGCCAAAGGAAACAACAACAGCAGAAACATTTACACTCGTTCTGCTAATAAACATGGCTGATTCATATTCATAGGCTTGTTGATTTTTTGGTTAGTGCTGAAATCTTAGGAACTGGACAGAGAGTTAGTGAGTAATGACATATATATCATCTTATGTCATCATGTAATAAACCCTTCCTCTCCAATAAAATGGCAATTTTATAAGAGAAGGAAAAAACATTCAACATGTTTGTCGATGTAAATTTAAAACCCTTTGTATTGGTCTCTTAGCCATAAAACAATTACACAAAAGAAGGGGTAGCAAAATGTCATCTAACAAAATTAAGGTTTTAATATGTAAACATGGAACGATTATATTTAAGTAGCACTTTCCTGAATGGCAGCATTCATAAGACAATTATGACATAAGACACTTCAGGACAACTGATACAAACCTACATAAACATTTTGAAAGGTTTATTCCAACAAGCACCATTTGCCATTTAGGCATTTCGCCTCATCATGTGTTATGATGACAGACCCTTGTTGTAATAAGCCTTGATAAATGTCTACATACATTTATATCATTTGTCATGAAAGGCTTATGTAGTTGTTGTGCAGCCTTATAAAACACACTAAAGTATTACCAAAATATATTCACACAATGCACACCTAAAGCTAAGTGTTCAAACCCTTCCACCAGCAGATCATTCTGAAATACGCTGCTCAGAAAAACCAGGAGTAGGACACTTAATAAGTAGGTTGGAGGGACAGGATGAGATGAATGTTAACACACTGACCCAGATAAGAAGTGCATAATTTAGCAAGATGGGTTGGAATATAACACATCATTAAAATGACAGGAACATGTTTGGGCAACTCATAAAAGTCCCTGATGAGCAAGACTGTTATCTTAATCTGAAAACTGTAAGCAGTGAGAGAGCGCATGGTGCACCTAAAAAACTGACTGCTATAGTTATCATCTCCAGGATAACAGTACCAGTCACCAGCACATGAAAGAAGAGGCACATCTCTTGCGTATCACTTTCTGAAGACATACAAGAATATACCTCTTCACATGTCAGTGCTCTCAAGAATTCTACAACTATTGTGCTATGGCTTAAACCAGGTCAGAAAAAGTCCCATAGAAAGGTGCAGAACATATGCAGAAAACCTGGATAAGCAACAAGTAATGTATAATGTTTTAATTAATTTAATTTTACTGATTTATTATAATTATTGATGTTAGTAGTAGTAGCACTTTACAATTTTTAGTCTTAGACTCCATGCCTAGGACTAGTTTAAAAAAAGAATTGCAATCACACCTGTGTTAGTCTGTCAAAGGCTTGCTGAAATCTGATTGACTAATTGTTGACATGTTTCTTAAGATACAGAATTGTCCATAGAAACCTAGACTACAGTTACAGGACAGCACAATGATGCATTATGTAAATCTGAACTAAATTGCACAAATGGTTGCTAAGAACTAGTTATTTACACTGTTGAAACTGTTGTAAAATTGCAAGGCTTTTCCTTAGCTTCCTGAAATGCATACAGTATGTGTCATGTTTTTTGAGAATCAGTGTAAGCTTCCAATCTAGCAGTCCAGGAAACATGTCAATTTTGTGAGAATTGAGCAAAAATTCTAATTCAAACAGGTTTAGAACCTAGTATGACAGAAGTGCATGTTTTTTCCTTTAAAGAATCTGATAAAAGAACTGATAAAGAATTGACTGAATTGACTAGTAGTACTCATGGTTCATGATACACGCGGCAAAACATAAGACACTGCTCTATAGTGCAATCATCAGGCCATTTAGCATCTCTTCATAGGCTGTAGTGGTGGACATGTACATTTACGTCAAAATTTAGTGTTTTTATGCCATATGCTGTCTGCTGACCCTTATGTTTAGCAGCGAAATTTGGATAAATGGACAGGCAATGGAAGGACAGATGGAGTGATTAGTACAGGGCACCTGCACTTCTTGTGAAGCCTTAATGTTTTAAGCATCACCAAATATGCAGGCCGCACTCTTACGGATATTACCTTTGCTAAATCAAGATGATGACAAATAATGTAATAATGTGGTAATCCCAATCATTTGTTCATGATATGCAGTCACGCTGATGTGATTTGGTTCCTCACTGGTCCGTAACAAACCTAAATGTCACATGCGATCACGTGCAGGACCCTCAGTGAATGGCCTTCATGGATTATTTGGAGCCCTCCACAAATATTTAAATGTCAGCTGTGCATAAACACTTTCCAATTATCGTTGTCAAGAGGCACCCTCATCAAAGTCTTCTGTTCTCGGCAGAACTCGGAGGTCAATAGTTTCCCTCTGCCATCAACATCCCTGGAGACACTCTGTCTGAGAGTGGCAGACTGAGTGACACATGCACACACACACACACACACACACACACACACACACACACTCTCACACACATGAACAAGTTCAAGAAGTGGTCCTAAAAACTGTTATTTTCTATGTGCAATCTCTGGCATAAAACCACATCAATTATATCAAGCTTCCTCAAATGGAACGACAATCACAATTTGTGTTCCGCTTAGCAGATCCCATATACATTCTCAAATACTAGAATAAAAAAGACTCTTTTCTACCCTTGCAATTTACCTCCTGAACACTGCTCATATTACTTCAACCAACTGTTGCTTGCAGGCAGATCCTCAGGTGATTGAGAATGTCAATGCAAGATGTGATAAGATTAGTGATGCATCGATGCCATTTTTTCAGACCCAGTACGAATATGTTTTTAGTATTCGCTGATACCGAGTCCGATACAGAGACTGATACCTTAACGAATTACAGTTCAATCATTAAAATCTAGCTTATTTTAAATGATGTGCATTAGCTGGCTATGTTACATTAGTTACCTTTGATTGAGCAGCATTGCAGTGGAGAAGAACAGGTTTTGTTCTACATCTGAAAAGTACATTTCATAGTTCTGATGCTCTCATCTGTCTCTTTCAACATTAGCCTCTGCAGTGACAGCAGGAATCGCATCCGAGGCTAAAGCATCTGAGGAGATCACTTGTAGAGTTTTTCATCTGAAGTATTTAGTTTGGCTGTTTGAGCTGTAACATCAGCTGAATGTCACTAAAGCCAGACTGTGTGATTTTAGGAATCTTGGACATTGGTGTCTCACACTGTATGAAAATGCTTGGTCCATGCTACGTGAAACGCACCGTCTACAGACAGCTCTAACTTCGAAGAGCTTCATTCTAAATAACATTCTGCATGCTAAGTACTGAGCAAACAAGCTTAGAAACTGAGCAGCACTGCTAAAAGACAGGTGGTGTAAATGGCAGGACAATTCGGTCTCTCTACACTCTTAAAAAAGGTGGTTCTTAAAGGGTTCTTTAGTAAAGAAAATGTTTCTATAAAGAACCATGAGCACTCAACGAATGATTTGCATGATTAAAGGGTTCTTTACAACAGAAGAACCCTTTTTGGTTCTATATAGAACCCTTTTTAAAAAGGTTCTATGTAGAACCATATACAACACATTCTCTATCAATCTGAAGAACCCTTTCATGATGCAAAGAAAGCTTTAATCATGCAAAGGGTTCTTTGAGTGTTCATGGTTCTATATAGAACCCTTTTCTTTACTTAAGAACCATCTTTTAAGTGTGTACAGCCATATTTTACAGCTTATGTATTTTACCAAAACTGTTATAAAAGTATATTTGATTGAAAAATAAACGTTTATACCTAAACTTTTTTCTGGCCTGCATGTCTCCATCCATACTAGGGAAGCAGTTGTGTATGTGTGTGTGTGTTTAAAAATGAGCTAAAATCGCACCGTGTATATCCGGTGGAAATCTTCCAAAGCGGAATGTTTAAAGTGACAGACAGTTTTGTGTCCAACCGTTACGGAATCAGCAGCACTTTTCTGTGCGAGCAGAACCTCCTGCACTGTGCTAGTTCATTAGCGTGCCAGTGTACACTTGGCTTACGTCATACAGTATCAGGTGGTATTGGATGTTTGTATTGGTGAATTTTTGTGAGTACAAGCATGAGTAAAAAAGCACAGTATTGGCCCAATACCCAATACCAGATCTGGTATTGATGTATCCCTGGATCAGATGGTGTCAGCAGTGCATAAGCCCCTCATTACATGTAGCAATGCACATTTGAGAGTTCAGTGGTTCATGAACTGGAGGCACTGACCTACAGAGATGTGAAAAAACAGTGACATGGTCTAATGTGCCATGCTTCACCATGTACTCATAAGTGGGCAAGTGCATATGCAGCATACAAGAGAACAATATAAGCCTGAATGTTTAACCTTTTATTGTGAGGCTGTCAGGTGGCTCTGTTATGCTGTGGAGGGCATTTTACTGGCATGGTTTGGGTCCATTCTTCCCTTAGAGGAAAGCATCACTACAAAACAGTACAAGGTCATTCCAACTGTTGAGACTGGTTACACAACAAAACAAAGATGCACTACACAAAAATGAACAGGGACAAATGGTTGCCAAGAACCAGTTATTTATATATCGTTGATAAAATTGTTGTAAAATTAGGAGACTTCCCTTTAGTTCTCTAATATATATGAAGTATTGTGTGAAGTTTTATGAGAATCATTGAAAGCACTCATGAATTACAATCTGTTCTGATCAGCTACTGTACTTGTTCCTGCTTATATACGTACTTCGGTGTCTGTTTTATTTTCCATGTTTTTTCTATGATAATCAAGTTGAATTTAACTGAATTAAATTGAACTGAATTGAATTCCCTTAAGCATAACTGAAGATAACATCTATGGTTTGTCTTTGAAGTGTTGTCATTTCGTTGAACTAGGTGAGCAGGACTGAGTCAGAAGTACTTCAGTAACTACGACTCTTTATTTTGTTTGGTTGATGGTTGTCCAAAAGCTGTGAGTAAACCTGCTAATCCATTCTTCATTTCGCTGCGAACTGGGACTGCCCCACCTGAAACTTTGAATTCACAGTTCCTCACCATCTAAAGTGTAAAACCTAGTATGATTTAAACACTGGTTTAGAATTGTGATGAAAATTAAGACTATGTAACCGTCGCAGTGTCAAACAGCACTTCGGTGCAGAAAATCTGTTTGTTAATGAAATCAAATATGGTTCACTAATGGAAAACACATTCATTCTCTCATTTGCCTCAGCTGCATACGAAATTCTTGATTTCTTTTCTGTAGTTTGCGTCCTGAGGCTAATTGCCCTAGCCATTAACATAAATACCAACCCAGTGCCCTGTAGTGGGGATGATGGAGTCCCAGCCCAATTACCAGGAGCACCGCTAGCTGGAATGATGGCCCTCAGTGGGCTGGGGCAGGGACAGAGACAGAATTAAGAGTGTTAGCACACCAGCTGTGAACCAATCTCTGGCAGTGCAAACAGGGTTTCAGTGGAGGGCAAAATGTGCCTAACCACTCGTTGATAGCTGCTAACGCCCACACTGTGCTACAGGTAACACAGCCTCTACACAGCTTCAGATCAGACACATCAGCTCTGTACCTCTCAGGAAGCTCTCGTTTTGCCCACAAGCACTATTGTTTTCCTTTTGTGTTTCTTGCTTTGCGGTGACTAATATGGATCTCAGATCAGCATGTGGGAGTGGATCAGACGTAGCCATGTTTTAGCCTAGCCAAGCAGCCCTTGGCTTGGAATTAAAATGGTGTCTTGAGATTCTGATTCATTGTTATGCACTTCTGTATTGTATCCCGTTAGACATTCGTTTGTATGTTCTGTAAAGTAAAACAGTATGAATTATTCACTAGCATGTTTCATGCTATGAAACATGACCATGTGTGAAGGGAATATTTATTTTCTCTTCAACAATCCATCCCTTTGTTGGACCTTTGAGCTTTCTCTTAAGGCAAATGCTTAATTTAGCAGAATTGTCTTTCTATTTATGAACTGACTTAAACAAATAGTTCAACCAAACATGCTAACACACAGTAGCTAACAGTGAATGCAAGCTAAAGCTACCCATTAGCATAATGTTATTTGAAAAATGCTAATGAGTGATTGTTCATGTTAATCCATTGATAGCAATGTTAGCATTCTGACTGAATATAGAGTGTCTGTGAAAAAGAATTTGGATATTTGTGCCGTATTTTAAAAAATGTATTGTGTTCACTGTGATAAGAATCAAAACAAAGTGGCATTTACATTAAACAAATCATTTCAGGACTGTACATTTTTGTTGGTATGTTTCAGATCTCTATTGTTTGAGCAGATTCTTTGTGGACTTCTGCAAGTTTGCATCCAAAATGCCTCTGTACACTTCATGATCCCATCAATGAACACTCGCCAACACAAAACAGCCCCAGACTTTGACGTCTCCACCACCGTACTTTAGGCTTAGTGCAGTCTGGTTGGAATTCTTCTCCAGGCTTTCTCCAGATAAAAGGTCTACCATCAGTTTCATGTTATGCTAAAAGTGTTTTTCTCTAATACAAATATCATTTTGTTATATCTTTTAAGAAACAACCCAAATTATTTAATTAAAGTTTATTAATGGTTAGGTGGCTAAAGGTGTCCAAATACTGCTAAAATATGCTGAGAGCACTGTTTAAGCCATATGCTGGGGTGTCCAGTATCATCCACAAATGATGTTTGTTTGGGATAAAAACCTGCAGCCACACTCTTTGCAGAGGAGACTGGACATCTCTGCTGTATGCCTTTGAGGTTCTACTCTACTGTAGTCTACTGTATGGGAGCATCTTTATAAGGATGAGCATGGATGTAGGCCCTGCATGCGAGTTCGAGCTTGAGGATGATGTGATTGAAAGGCAATCTCCAGGGAAGCTCAGTTTCCTTCAAAAACCTCCCACTGAAACAGCTGCACAGGGCTGCTGTCAGCACCAAGGTTACAGCAAGGGTGGGAGGCATGGTGTGGGTTAGTTTACACTCAAATCATAAAGCTGTCAATCACACACAGGCACCGGAGACCCCAGCTCACATTCAAACGCTGCGGCTTACTGCGGTGGCCGCACACCAGTAATGGCACCCCAGTCATTTCCTCTGCAAAACTGGGAGTGATAAAATGGAATGGAAGAAAACACACTTTATTTTAGCCTGACAGGATGACTGAAGAGCACGAGGCAAGCTAAGGAATAAAACACCAAGTGAACTTCAGTTGGGTTTTTCCTCCCACTGCGGCTGAGCGTGTCTTAGCTTTTCGGGCCTCAAGCCAGATCAGATATGTGCGTGAGCTCCTCTATTTCTTCTCTCGGCTCCCAAATATGCTCACAACAAATTATGTAGGGCTCCTCAAGGAGAAAAAAAAAGCCGCACTTAGTGAGGAGACGCGCTCGGCTGTGGAGAGGAGATAAAGTAATAAGGCTTTGGATGAGTGCGTCAGTGTGCTGTGTACAGGACAGGAAAACAATAGCTCAAGCCTGTCTGGAGTTGAGCTGCCATGTAAACAAGGACTTCAGGAAGAAAGAAAATAACTTGATCCATGAATGTGGCTGAGGCTGACATCTCTATTAAGGAGAATCTGGGGCACAACACAATAAAACTAGATAATAATGATGCTTTAGAAGCTCATGAGATGCCCGTAGTGTACTAAATGAACATCTGGGCAAACATGATCATGATTTCATTTTCATACCGGTGTCATGATCAAGGTTAGTGTTTATGCCAGAGTTTCCGTTCATGTTGATAACCTTTATTTGATTAGTTTAGATTAGACTTCACTGCAGACATTTGTCTTGTCTAATAAGGTTTTAAATACGCAACTTAAAATACTGTTAACTTAACAGCACCACCCTTTAGAACACAAGTGTTCATAATGATAATGTTTTATGTGATTACATATCGAAATTCCCATTCAAAAACAACATTAGGAGAAATGCCAGTCTTTCTTAATATGGATTAGCCAATATGACTGTAATTCTAGAGGAATCTAGAGACTCAGAGGTTATTTTACTTTTTTTTTTTTTAACAGATGAAGTTCATAAAAGATAATTAATTGGCAACGTGCCCACACCTCTCTTTACTGCTGTCAGGAGAATCTTATGGATATCAGCAACACAGATGGACTCCTTTTGGTGCACAGTCTACATATCCCACAAAATCTGTTCCAAAGATGCCCGATGTAAAAAGAAAGAAAAAAAAAGAAAGAAAAACAAAAAAATCTGGGAAAAAAAGAGATTCTGCCTTGTAAGAGCAAGAAAATTGTATGGGCTATCTGATAATGCTCTTTCTCTGTAAAGCACAAAGATGAAAGGATATTTACAGGGGTACACTTTGAACACACTCGAGCAATTTATGCTAAAATTAAGTTAAAATTTAAATTAGCGCTGCTTTGTAAAAGGTGCTTGAGCCCAGGCTCACCTATAAAGCTCTTTTTCCCCCTCAAGATGTTAATAATTATACTAACTTTATTTTAGTATCTGATCAGCTACTATATATATCATATATCAGTCATGCTGGAACAGAAAACGTTCTTCTCCAAACTGTTCCCACAAAGTTGGAAGCATACAATTGTCCAAAATGTCTTACTATGCTGAAGCATTAAGATTTACCTTCAGTGGAACTAAGTGGTCTAGGCCAACCCCTGAAAAACAACCCCATAGCATTAGCCCCCCTCCACCAAACTTTACAGCTGGTACAACGCAAAAGTCTAAGAAAATATATTGTCTTTACATCAAAACTAGCATACACTGACTCATACTCAAGTAACTCAACCTTGCAAAAATGCTTATGTTTGATTCAGCCAATTAACATTATCACTGCTTGGATTCATTCGGGGTGGGCAATGAACGCCAAGCACAACTGTCGACAAAATGTATGATTGTCTTCTGAAAAACTGAGAACATTTCCCCACATCTAACTACATTCAAAAATGGACTGTTGGAACCATATTGAAAATTTGAAACTGATACCACAATTGTGTTTATGAATAGATTGGAAGCAGTTATCTGTTTGTATACTGACTTTTAATCTTGCCTGTTTCTGTATACCAGCTTCTAAGTTTAAGAATATAGCCTCTTATAGTCATGTGCAAAAGTTTGGGCAGTGAAAATAATAAGTTACTGTTCATTTTCTGAATTTAACGTTTTGGGAAAAAATAAAAGCAAAACAAAAAGTGGCCTGTGAACAAATTACAGCACATTTTATACTTTATTTATTTTTTACAATATGTTAAACTCAGCAAATAAATGCAGTCCCTTTTCATATCTTTCTATGGATACCACCACCGGATGCCACCATGTTAGGGTCTTCTAACAGCAGTCAGACACAGACATGCAGATCTGATTTCAGGTGACAAAAAACTGCTGTAAATGTTGATTCTTGCCAAATCTGTGTCAATTCCTGCCGTCAAAACAAACAGATTGTCAGAAGTGTTGTCGCAAACAAAATTACAAAAAATTTAATCATTAATTCAACATTTCATTTAAAGAGTATTGCAAATGGAAAGTAATACTTTTTAAGTGTTAGCTCTGTTGTCCCAAGCAATCTCTAAGGGTATAATTCACTTTTAAATGACTCCCAAACACCTTCAAAAGTCCAAGGAATTTGGTCTGGATGCAAGTCTAGTCAGGGGTTTGGGCTGAAAGAGGGATATTTCTTCTGTGCCTCCATACTAACTTGATCTCGGCACCTTTTAGACTCTGTCCTAACTCGATCTTAACTCAATCTTAACTCAGTCTTGACATAGACTTAAGTGGTCTTGACCACTGCCCTACTTTGTAATACAGCAAAACGTACAGTTGTACACTTGTTTACACTTGTATAATAAAGGTTAACTGGAGGAATACTGTGATTCTTCCTTTATGGTTGCTGAGTGTTTTAAAAATGAACTGTACTCATTCTCTTGAAAAGTTTTCTGAAAATGCAGGATGAATTTATAATGCCTGAGAAAAGTGACCAGTATGAGCAACAGATTAGAAAACTCTTTTACTGACCATGGAGGAAGGATGAGGTATGGACAGAGATAATCTAGGTATGAATCTGTGACAGCGTGGAGGCTGCTGCTGTATTTAAGATAGTGCTCTTTTCAGAACTGGCACATGGTCATGGTTTTTATGTGTAATCTCACACACACCATGCAGAGTGTGTCCGTGCTGATGAAACAGAATGATAGTTGCCTGCCTTTTTCCTTATCTATATGCGCTACAGAGATGGAGGGAGGGAGCTGGTATCTCTCTCACTGTTTCTGTTCTGTGTGCAGCAATGTACGGCTTTGCGTTCTGAGGACAAACCTTGGACTTTGTAGATTATAAACTGTTTTAAACAAATTCTGCAATGTCTTTTCAGTCAGTCACCCATCCCACCAAGAAAAAAAAAAATTAAATGCAACTGTTTTCATTAAATAATGTCCGAGTCACAAACCAAGCAAACATCGACCAATATGACCAAAGTAATCAAAAAAGGGATCTACAAATACTGCAAATGCTGATTCTGAATTTCAACAGTTACAGTATGAGAAAAAACTGACCCTATATTATTTCTAAGTTAGTCAGCTTGGTAGCCACCTAGCTAAATTATCATCTCTACAAGACAGAGAACTAAGTAAATGCTAAACTAAATAAAAGCTGATCAGCCATTGGTGACATAATATGAAAATCTTTTGATATAATTGCTTGAAATTGAAATACTAAAGTTAGCTAACTTAGCTTGCTTGTCTAGCTGGTGTTAGCCAGCTAGCTAACTGATGTCCAGCTTAAATAGTAAAATGACCTAACCTGCAAGGCAGCAATCTAGCTACCAGAGCAGCTAGAAATATTTAGATAAAATATAAAAGAACATGTAAAAAAAAAAAAATCATTTTCAGAAATACTGAGGACAACTGCAGTAAGACGGTAGCAGTGAAGCAGAAGCACAAACAGCACACAGAGAGAGATGAACACCAACACAAAGAGCACAGAAAGAGAGAGATAACACCACAAAAAGTACATAGAGAGAATATTTGTAATGTTTATGTACTACAATAAGTACAATTTTATTAATTAAGTTCTCTTTATAACGTATAATTCTGAACATCTATTTAATTCTCTAAGAGAGTTCTCAGAATTAAAAGGTTCTATCTGCATTTGGTCCATTCTGAAAAAGACTATTTCAAATTATCCTATGCTTTTAACACGTAGTAGTCAAACGTATCTCAAGGCAATGACTTTGCTAGGATATGAACGTTAATTGTACGACATACAAGTTTTGCTTTTTTTTGAAAGTGAAATCCTTGACCTTCAATATCTGAAAACTCCACTGAATGCAGACAGAACCTTATAATTCAAAGCCGATGATATATTTACACTTCCTTTCAAAGTTCAGTCTTAGACTTTGGTTGCATTTTCTACTTTCTCACAATCCAAATGATCTCAATTACAACTTTAGACTGATCAGTTCATAAAACCTTTGTAAGACTCTCCTCAGAAATCTATCCTTTAACTATTTTCAATGCATGTGATGCATTGAATGCAATGCAAAAAAAAAAAAAATGAAGGCAGCTAAGGTGTGTTTAGGTAGTTGTTTGTGTTAATGTTAGTGTCTCTGAAGGAGAACATAATGTTAGAGCTTTTGAGAGCAGCTTTTGTCGGGAGGATGCAGGTGTACGATTGAAAGAATGGAGTTAAAGTAGCAGTACCATGATGAAAATAAAGAGTGAACAAATTAATATGGTACTTTATACTCAGTGATCGATGTTTTTGTGTAATTGTCTGTTAAATATATATTTCCTGCTTTTTTTCTGAGACTTAAAATTGAAAAGCTTTCACTTATTGGCCATTTTGACTAGAAAATGAAAAAACAAAAGGGTGGTGGTGACTATCGCTTAGTAGGGTACTTTATGCCAAAATTAAAGGAACAAAGAAACATTATTTTGCTACTACTGGAGCCTACATCACATAACATTCACATGTGATAATTATCTTCATTAATTTCTCACACACTGAAACTAAGTATAAATGTGGATTATATCTTTGCTTTCCACATTCAGGAATCACTCATCACTGCCTTACACTTCAAACCATGCCTAGGAGACACTATAAAAGAAAAAAGAAAAGGCTAAATAAAAAGGAGCCTTATCAATTTGGAAAATGAATTGAACTTGTGCGCTCACCTCATTAACCTCATCATTATAAAGATACACTGGGGAATCATAAAGGAAGAATTCAATATTGAGCTTCTTTAAAAAGGCCTTCTCTATTATTCACGAGTCATCTACTGCCTTTTACAATCCTAAAAATGCTGCAACCAGCTCACTGAACAGAAAGCTTGTAAACACATACAATTTTTGATCTGCTTCCATTGTGCAGCACTTTGAACAGACGAAATTAACAATAAAAGATAAATGGACTAGATATGGCCAGTGGGTACAGACTCATTATAAGATGTATTAAGGTGTACTGCAAGTGCTTATTACTTTTCTTTTTTTCCTGAAATATCTGCAGTGTAGATATCGTTGCCAGAAGAATCTTAACATGAATGGAGACAAAATAGCTTGTTATGTCCATATTATTGCTGATGTAAGAGTTATTGCTATCAATTACCCAGCGGGCAGATTTGAAGTTGCAGGTAAGGCTCTGGTACTTCAAATGTGTCAGTTACCACTATGGACATCCACTGCTAGAACTCCATCTTCACCAATCTCACAAGTATTCTAACTGGACGAACTGATCACCACAAGGACAATTATAACAATTAGAATTTAGGGACATCACAGAACAAGAAATAGTACATTCTCCCACAGCATTGCAATGTACTTAAGAATATGTACTGCAAATGGTGTCTACATTCCTCTATCTTCTCTTACATTACACTGAAAAGAACTGTGCAATGATAGCTGTCATCATAATGTAATATTCAGTGCTAAGTGTATTCCTATACCTCTGCTTTTGTGCATCATCACATTTGCAATTATCCAGGTGGACAAAGCCACTCAGCTCTGCATTTTAACATTTCTACTTGCACATAGTCAATGCAATTTGCCCATTCTCTCTCTCTCTTGCGCAATTTGCATAAAAGGTATCACGGACAAAGCACTTAGCGCAAAGTGCCTTTCTTAAATCCCCGAGCCCTTAAAAAAAAGGAACTCACAATGGAAAAGAAATTCAACAATGAAAAAGATATTTTCTACAGTATGTAATCACTGTGCCAGTGACTCTGAAGGGTAAATTAGTAGCCCAGTTACATAAAAACCTTCATATCCCAAAAGTCTCTCAATACACTCAATGGATTTAACAAGAAAAGAAAGGAATGGAAAAAGGACAGGGGCTGTTCATTTTGATATGGGAAAGTAATGGACATGGCTGTCACATCTTTCATTTCTAGCACAGGCTGCTTTTTACTGATTAGCACTCAAATAGTTGAGGAAAGAGTTAGTGTCTTATGTTTATGCTGCCGAACAAAACATTATTAAAGGTAATAACAGACGTCAAAAGATCAAATAGCAGAGAAATGTTTATCCTCTAATCCACCTCATCAAGTGAAGGTAGTTGAATACACTAGACAGAAAGGGTGTAAATCTCTGACCTACAATGATTTGACTGGATTGCTATTCTTTGAGAATCAATTCAGAGCATCGCAAAGTCTCTTTCTTTTAACCCAGTTTTCTCTCCAGTTTAGCCATGACCAGTTCCACCTGCTAGTTAAGTCTCTGCCTATCACATGATGCTACTAAGCTGGAACATACATCCTCCAAGACATGAGAAGTCAGCCAGTATTTCGAACTGCTGGTAACATAACATCATCGGACAGCTCAGTGTGCTTGGAGGAGAACACTAACTGCCAAATCTGTTACTTCAGCATCGGTCTGAGTGATGGGGAGAAGGAGGGCCATCCTAGAGGGAGCAAAGCCAGTTATGGACTCCTGGCCATGGATGGCTGTGGTTCAGAATTATTTTTAAAAATGCACAAATATGACTAAATGAGCTATATGAACAGTACTAGAATATAGACAATATAACAATTAATATTTATTTGGTTTTCCTTGGATTTAGGCCTAATTTTCTCATTGCTAATTCCTACCTGCTAACTAGATCTTATATAGGTATAAGAACTAATATGCCAAGCTAACGTGCCAAGCTAATGTGCCAAGAAACATGAAGCCATCTTTGTTGAACAAAAGAGAGAGTGAAATTAAGCCATCCTTTTCACCCAGAGAGCGATAACGTGAAACCTTGGACAGCCTTTCATGGGAGCCATTTGCCAAAAATGAGAGTATACTCTATTCAATATCATATATAATATCATATATATGATATATTTATATATGTAGGAAAGTAAGTCATTTTTGTTCAATGCATTTTTCCACCTCTCCTATAAAAAAGGCAAAAAGAGAAGAAACACTAACTGCCAATTTTGTTACATCAGCTATCAGATGCCCAAATGTGGTCAGGGGGAGGGAGACTCATGCTACCTATCCAGTGAGGGTGAAGCCAATTATGCTCACAGATGGCTGTGGCTGTGCCAGAGACCAAACTTGCAATCTTCCAACAGTAGAGTGGTTGCACCAATCATGAGCAGTCAATTGAGTTTTTAAAGAACAAAGGTTCTTGAGGCAACTAAAAGTGGTTCTTTCATGTAATCATTCCGAAAACTCCTTTTTTTATTATTTTATTACCTCACTTCTCATGATCTAAAGTGTGTCAAGAACAAGGCAGACACCAAATATGTGCTGCTGCTGCCTCTCCAGGACTGGAGTTTAGCACATGCAGTGCAGAGATGTCGTTGTTGTAAACACAACGTCTCCCTATTCCTCAGGACCACCTATGTAGACATGCTCTGCATGCACTGCTCCTCCCTGCATGTATGTATGTGCGCATGTGTGTGTGTGGGCCCAGTCATCTCCTCTGATAAAGGTCAGGCCTGGCCATGATGGATGGCCACTGCTCCTGCTTTAATTTGAAATAAAGAGCAATAAAGAGGAAGCCCGCTCTGATGGTGAGCAGCCTATGATGAAGCAGCCATTAGTTAAGCAAAGGTCGCCAGCTCCTCCTCTAAACCCGACACAACCTGTCAGGAACACCAGCAACGTGCAGAACAGAGAGAAATCACAGAGAGGCAGGAGGAGAGAGAGAGAGGCAGAGCAGGAAAGTGAATTTTGACAAGCGAGAGAGAGAGAGAGAGTGAAGAAATAGGTGAGAGAAAGGAGATGAGGGGGAAAGGATGAGGGAATAATGTACTGTAAAAAGACATTGAAAAATAGTGTCAGAGTGTTAGAGTGTTTAGACAAATGTTGCAGGGACTATTAAGTAAAAAAGGAGAGATGGAGGAAGACCACCAAGAGGAAAATAAACAAAAGATGCTGATGCAAAATAACTGATTTTAACCTTTCAGAGTAGAGTTATTACGGTTATAGTGCTACATTATTTAAATGTAACTGCGTACTTAATCACATGGTAAGTTACACAATTGATCATATTTACATTCCAGAAACAATGAAAATGTGGCAAAAATGTAAAGTATGGCATTTCTTTCTATTCCCTTATACAGGGCAACCAGAGATAAGAGATAAAGAGAGGTTAGCAAATAGTCATGTACGAATGAATGAATTATGACTGTTTATGGTGCAGTGAAGCATGAGTGGATCATAGAAATGCAGGATACAGACCCTTTAAAGAGATGATGACAAAAGTTGGTGTTTAAAAAAGAAAACTTACAAACCCAAACAAAGCTCATTATCTAGATAGATAATGTGTAAGTCAGATGGTGCAATCAAATCACAACACAGATGACGTTAATTTCTACTTAACAATTATTTAATATTCAGCCATAAAGTTCAAGAAATATCATACAATGGGCTACAACTACCACTGACCCTTTAAGACAGTGGTAACAAACATTAAACTAAGTTATAGCAAGTTAATGTTAGCTAAGTCTATCAGTCCCACATAACAACCCCCAAAATAGTCTATAATACAGTAAAATATCTTTTAATAAAGTTTGCATACTGATTCCTGTCAGGCATGTTTTTGTGCTGCTGCCTGATGAGCAGCCATTTAACTGACTCATTGGTTGAGTTGTTATTGTGACACACAGTCATTAATGCAGCAGCTGAGCTACCCAAATACTACCTAGCACCACAGAAATAACCCAGCATAACAATCCAACAGGCTAAACTCTGTGTTTCAGAAGAAAAAACAATCCAGCAATTTTAGAGTGTAATTATCCTATTTAATTTGATTCATTCCCAGTTATGAGAGCAGATTATGTGCAGAAAATTACTTTCAAAGGTAGTAAAAATGTAAGTTTCTGTCTTGATCAGAATTATGAAACTACAGAGTAAAAAGTTGCATCAGTTGGTCAATTAGACCCAATTACACAAAATAAATGAATTGATAAACAGCAAATTGTGTAAAAAATTGAGGCACAATACTAATATAATGAGGAAATGGTGCAGTCTCTACTGAATCGTCATGTTCTAGCATGTTCAACACATCAATGTTAGGCTATATGAAAGAAAACAAATGGCAGTATGGATTATCAACAGCAAATGTGAGTCACTGTATTTTCAGACCGGTCACAATAATGACCCTTCACATGTTCACGTCTCCTGAGACCATGATACATAAATCTGGCAATACACTCTCACTATAATATCAATAATAGACCCTTTAAACATTATATGTAATGTTTTGATAGCTATAGCCACATGATATCCTGTTTTGTTTATTATTTAGAAGAGCTTTGATGCAGATGTTCTCTCAGATACACAACATTTTCACATGAAATCCAGACAACCTATAATTTAATTTATATTTTACCATTCTATAGAAAACACAATTTTTTTTAGACCTTTACAATCTCAAAACAATAATTTTGGTGACAATTGTGACCAGTGGGATTAATTATTTCCTCTTTTGCTAACAAGCACTGATGAGACTGAATTTCTCTGCTTGTTTCAATGAGCTATGATTGAATTCAAATCAAATTATACCATGCTTTTGTTATTGCCAGCAATAACTGGGTCTTCTAAAGGGTTAAAAGGTGCATGAGCATGGGCATGAGAGGCAGAAGAGAAATAGAAGGCAATCACATGGATGAATGGGAAAAGGAGAACAAGGTAAAAGGACAGATGATACCAAGAGGAAAGGTGAGACCACACACTTGGAACAAGCGCCAGGGGAGATAGAGCAAAAAAGCTAAAGTGCAGGACAATATAAAAGGAGAGCAGTGTTTCTAAGAGTGCAGCGTCTCATGGGAGCTGCGTTTGTCAGCCATGTCCTTATTGTGGCTTTGAATGCACGGGGCAAAAGGCAGGGAGATAAAGGTGACATGGAGACAGGAACCTCACTGAGGCCACTGAAAGAAAGGCTGTGTTAACATGCGGTTAGTGGGCGTCTAATTCCAAAAGAAAGGACCTGAGACACTGACCTACTGTACTGTTACAACAGGCCTTATTCCCTTATACAGTAGCACTATTGTAGAGTTCCAGACCTACTGAAAGAAAAAGAAGAAAGTGCACCAGGCAAAAGTGCACCAGGCAAAAGTGCTTCCCTTTACTCACACCTTTCTACACTGAATATCTGTATTGTTCTTTAAATGGTATTCGTTTTCTCCAGTGATACAGACAAGAACTGCAAAGCAAAGACCTTTGGCTCATTTACTCACAAGCACAGCATTGTTACATTAAAGACCGCCTGTACCCAAAAAATGCATTTTTTAAATGGTTAACTTCTCTTATATGGCTTATTCTGATATTTTATGATATTGTTGTCAAATGTGTTACCATAGCACACATTCACAGTTTTCAATTTCTCAGTACTTCCATACAAAAAACCACAGTACAGGTTCATTCCAGCTCACTGAAGCTTCACTGATTTAAGTATAGAAACTAAAGACTTAAATCTGATCACGTAAAACTATGTTTTGGTGTGTGAAGTCATTAGCTTGAGGTACTTTTGCTTTGCTATCCTTGTTAGCACTACAGGCTAGCATTAGCTTAGTGATGAGGTTCATTCCGGCTCATTGAAGCCCCACTGACGTACGTTTAGAGAATAAAAACTTAAATCTGAGTGGTTGTTTTTGTGTGTGTTGCTGTTAGCTATTGCTACTTTCATTTTACAGTCTTTGCGCTGGAAATGAAAAAAAAAGCATTGGAAAGGGTGCATTTACAATTTGCATAATTGTGCATATTTATAGGTCTTTGCACTCTTAATGAGTGTGAAGGAATGCTCCTATAAATAATAATTTATATCATTTAAAATAGTTTAATTTTTGTAGTTTAAATGATGACTTCATATTTAAAACCTTAACATGTCTTAATGTTTTTATTATTATTATTTTTACACCACTGTAAAATGCCAGCTGCCCTTTACACTGTATAAGTCTTTCATGATGAGTGGACCAACAGTGATAGTTCAGAATTACTTAGAATAAAATCTTATCATCTTAACTTCATCTTCTCCTTTTTCAATATTCATACGTCTGGCACCCAGTATGAAAAAATATTATTAATAAGATCATATTTAAATGCTCCTAAAGCCTCCTGAAATTGATACAGCAACACTTCATGGGCCTGTAAACACAAAATAATCTCATCATGAGGATCTGGGCATCAATGTGGAAAAATGTTGAAATAACCAAATGCTTCATGCTGGTTAATAAGTAGGTTGGCTCACCCCTAGGAGACAACATGATCAATTTGGCCCACCAAAGCTAATGGCTGTCATCAAATCAGACTCAGGCTTTCAGAAATGGTTATCTCGGCAGAGACCAATTTATTTGCTGTCACCTCTTAACCGTGCCACTTGGCACAGACACATCAGCCAGCAACACACCACCGAGGAAGTCCTCCATTAGCAATGTTAATCAAACAATGATGTAAAGCAAATAAGTGTGCTTTCAATTTAGTTCATGGGAGCTAATGGGCTGAGATGCCAAAAGTGGGCCTGATGGATAGGTAAGGTGGGGTAATTTAGACAGTGGGCAAAATGAAGACAGAATTTTTGGCGCTGTTGTGCACAGTAGAGGAAGAAGATTGAGGGAGTTACTTATATGGCTTTAAAAGACTGGTAATAGGAGTCAATGAGGCGCATCAGTCAATACCTGTACAAAGAAATATTCTATGTAACATGGAATTGGCTGCTTTATTTTCCCCCACCTCACAAGAGTAACACAATCAATATTTACAGTTTTAATTGAAGGGTTTCGTTTCATATTTATGTGAGACTCATTTATTAATAACTACTCTGTTTGGCTGCATTCACCACAACATTGGCAGAATTTGATGCCCTCAAACTCAAGCGATAATTTTCTCAAGCGAATATTTTCTCGTATCGCTTTAGTAAGAGGGAATTTTTCATTAAACTGATATATAAAATAATTAACTGAGCCACAGCCTTAAAAGTTTCATCTTAGGAATGATGCTTGATTGCAGTGTTTATAAACAGAACAAAGGTCTGTCATTTTAGCTGGTAACACTTAACTGTAGAGCACCATTCATAAGGTTAGATGACACCTACATAAGTCTCTCATGACAACAGACATAAACTTATTTGAACATTTATAAAGGCTTATTCCAACAAGCATCAGTTGTCATAACACTTTACGAGGTGAAATTGAGTAAAGCAGCTTTTAAGACAACTGATGCTTGTTGTGTACATAGGGACCTCTTATGACATAAGCACTGAATAACTATTTAAAAATAAATACTTCAGTATTTATGAACAGCTGATGTTAGCAATTGCAAGATGGAATATGACGTAGATGACTGTGGATTGACATAAGGGCCCTTAATGAAGTAAATGGCACTAGATTGACATAAGGGCCCTTAATGAAGTAAATGACATTGGGCCCTTTTACAAAGTAAATGATGTTGGGCCTTTTTATAAAGTAAATGACAATGGACTGACAAAAGGGCCCTTGACTGAAGGGCAGTATTTATAAAGTTACATGACATCTACATAAGCCTTTTATGACTGATAAAAACCTACATTAACATTTATAAAGGCTTATTCCAACAAGTGTCAGTTATAAAGCCTGCTTTAATAAATCTCACCCCAGAGAGTTGTGTTCATGACAACTGACAGTTAGAATAAGCCTTTATAAATGTCAACAAAAGATTATGTCGTCAAAAAACGTTTAGGGGTCATGTAGCCTTACAAATGGTATAGATTGGTATGATTAAGGGCAATTATGTCAATCCAATGTCATTTACTTCATCCAATATCTGATATAAGCTGTTGATAAATTCTCAAGGACTGCTTTGTAAATAGTTCAATTCTTATGAATGTGTCATAAAGTCCCTATGTAGACTCTTTAAAAAATAGTTCTTCAATGATTCTTTAGTGAAGAGATGGTTCTATATAGAACCTTTTTGAAAATGGTTCTATATACCACCCAAAAGTATTGTTCTATTGTTACAAGCTTGACCATTTTCTTTACTAAAGAACTCCTGAAGAACCGTGTGTATTATTACTATCACTGTATATATGTGTGTGTATGTGGGGTTTGGATAACAGTGTCAGGTGGACATTTTGTGCATGTCTACATAAAGATCATTATCAACCTTTTAATGCAGAAATACATTTACGTAAATGTGATATCCCTAAATATGGAGAAATGCAGGAGAGAAACAGCTGTTGATTAAACAGTCTAGTCATTTCATCATTTCTCTCTCATTTGTTTAAAAGAGATTACATCTTTCTGCTCGCTCAGCTGCCAAACATGAATAATAACTATATACAATGTGGAACATTAATCTGCGCACATATGTGTTTGTGTGTGGTGTGTCTGAATACTTATAGCTGTAAGAAACACTGAATCAGAAGAGAGACTGAAACCCACCCCCTACATATTTCACTAGACATCTACTGGGGTTCCTGATGAATACCGTTCTCATTTCAATTTTCACTCTGCAATGGATTTTTTTTTTTACAAAAGTAAAGTAAAAAATATGAAGAATATTACATAGTCTCAATAAAAGACAGATTAAACTGTCTACCAGATTTGGTACAACAAATTATTAGTCTTATAAGTTATAACAGGCATCTGTTGAACTGTTTCCACACTTTAATATTAATCATTTTATAAACATTAGCCATCAAACTTACTTTGTCACAGGATGTATCACCATTTCCTTACAAAAAAGTCACATGAATTTCAGATATGAAAAAACACATGGTTTAGCATATTTCACATGTTAAAATGTGTTATCACATGTGAAAGTGTGTTCACATGAAAAAATGTAAGTTTTCCACAATTCACATGTGAAATAGATGTGACTTTTCTTTAAGAGTTAATATTAGTTATTTCTCTGTTACAGTTCTGTTAAAAAATGGAATTCTAAACAAAAAATACCACATTCATATTTGTAAATGTAAGAGGAAATATTTTATTATGATTTGAATTTTAAGTTATTGTTGTGTATAGAAGCACAATCTCTCCAAGTAGAGGAGAAAAATATTTTTTCTTACTCTGATAGCAGTGTGTTAAAACACTAACTGAGTATCTCAAAATAATGACCTATATTGTTTAAACAATGAGTGTGTTTACATGCACTTAATAATCCAATAACTGCAGAAAATCAGATTTTGTGAGTAATTCGATTTCTGGCAGTAATCCGATTTCTGCTTTGCAACCAGCCAATAAATTCACAGAAGAAGACGTGACAAACATGATGTAAAACTCAAACTTCATACCACAGCTTTTTTTTAATTTTTTTATGAGTATATATGCACTGAGAAATCTGATTACTGAGGTAGAATCCAGCTCTCTAGATTGGAGTATGGTGTTTACATGACCATTTAAATAATCGGATAACTGCAGAAATCCGATTATGATCAGATTATTAAGTGCAAGTAAACACACTCATTGACTTCAATAATTACTTATTTTCTGAAAATAAGGACTTTTCTTTTTATTATTAATGTTTATTAACATTGTTTTGACATAGCAAGTCAGAAGTTTGAAAAAATAAGAATTAATCTGAGATACTTAGTCAATATTCTGAGAAAATCAGTAATTATTCCAAGATACTAAGTCAACATTTTCACATATTGCTGCCAGAAACAGACGGTAAAACAAATTTTTCTTAAAATTTAATAACTCATTATTTTAACGCAGTAAGTCAAAATTTTGAGAAAAAGCAGGCTAAAAAGTAAAAACATAGGTGATTTTTTTCTCCACTATCTGGCAGGAATGGGCTTTCACAATTGTGTGTACAATCTTTTATCATATGACATTGAAAACCTAACTATGTAATTAAATACAGACGTTCATAGTTACGCTGTTGCATTGATGGTAATATTTTTAGTCTTCCAGGGGTTTAACACGTAAGCTGTTTGTGTTATTAAAAGCCATATAAGCACCACTGTGTCAGCAGACTGACTGGCTCAGTTATATCAAACATTTATATCAAACAGGCAGTCTTGGTTGAGATGTGCTTCAGATAGTGAATAAACCAGGGCATCTAACAGAATTCAGATCATACACAGCTTATCTTTGATTCTATAAACATGCTTTTCATTAGCATAAAGACACATTTCAGCTAAAGCCAATACCTATGCCTTCATTAGTTTGCTCCCATTAGTGGTCTCTAGTAAAAACTGTGTCAGTTTTGTCAGATTGTATTCCGTTTATATCACTACCTGAGCTGTAGTGACAACTGAGGATGATGGAAAAGAAGAAATTCACAGAGGTCTTGTTGCTCAGCTGAGCACAGAGGGAGCAAATCATGATGGGCAGTGTTAGGAGGCGTGGTTGAGTCTACAGTAACGTAAATAACACAGTCATTAAAGGAGACAGGCCAAGGTTAATTCAAGGCCAAAGCCAAGTTCAACAAAGCATCTCAAAAGATATTATGAAACTGATAAATGCACAATTTATGCACGGTCTATGTACTACACTACACAAACACTACACGACATTCTTAAAAGCTCTTTTAAGCTTCCATTAAAGTCACTAAACCTTGCTGTATCTCACTAAGATAATTTCAATTTGTAGTAATTACTTCCTTTTTCATTACTGCTATCAAGCCATTATACAGAGACACTGATTTGACCTGCATAATCTAAAGGCTGTTGTCTGATAACGGAGAAACAGCAGTGCTTGCTTTCCTTCCGTCCTTGTCTGCCCCACTCTTTATCCTGCAGGTTTAATCGCTTCCTGTCCTCTGCTCAGGGCCACTCTCACATCCTCATCAGCTTACTATTCAACTATGGGACCAGGGCTTCAGAAGGCACAGACTAAAAAGCTTTATGCAAATCATAATTAACAGTAATTAAAAACTTTTGAATGAGGGCCATGACTCTGAATAGCCATTTATGAGACCTAAATTGAATCTAATGGCTTGGCTGCAGGGTTTTTTGGGGAAACAAAAGATTTGAAAATGGATGAAACATCAAGAGTAATGACTTGAGGTTGAATTACAGCTCCTATGGAGCGCACAAGTGGGATAAAACAGGTGCAGTCTACCTGGGTTGTCTTGGCCAACATAAGACAAGTCAGTGGGGATATATAGCCCTATTTGCCTCCTACTAAATGTGTGTGTAAAAAAGACAAAAACACATAAAAAAGGTCCTTGGCAGTTTACATACTGGTTAGCTTCTAGGTCTGTCTCCTTTTATGTGAGAATTTAAATGTGTACATTGCAGCCCATTAAAATATGGTGCAGGTGTAATGCCCTCCCTGCAGAGTATTTTAATGGATCATGCACATGAAGGTCAAATCACTTGAATGACACATGAAGGGCTCATAACAGCTTTTTTTCCCATCATCACACTCCCTCTTTGCCTGGATTGAGCCTATCAGATTCTATAAGAAATACTAGAGTGGAACTAATGAGATTAAGACCATTCCTTATCCATGTTTTTAAAGATATGAAGAAGATCCCTGTAGTAATTATGTGTCTGTGTGAGGGCCCATTTGAGAATTCTTCACTAATGACATTTCTGCATTTTTGTCATCAAACTGAAATGCATTTTCTGAATCATACAAAATATATTAGTTTCTTACAGAATGTAGGCGCCGAGTTTCAGGGCATGCAGCATAAAAACAGCCGTCTAGGCTAGTACTCAGATCCTGAAATCTCCTACCAAAAAGGTTCAAAATAGTATTGAAAAAGGGTTGTTTGACAATTGTAGAACCCTGTTTGGTGCTATTCAGAAGCATTATTTTTCTTTAAAGAATCACATACAAGAGGCTCTCCATCATAGAGAAGATCCACTTAACTATGCAAAGATCCATTTAGGTGTTCAAATGGTTCTTTAGGTTGTCATGGATCTATATATATATATATATATATATATATATATATATATATATATATATATATATATATATAACCATTGCCTTATTAAAAAAGAAGAACTAATTTAAGATTGTAAACATTATAAATGGTGAGAAATGTTTAAGTGTGTAGATTGCAGGCTTATTAATCAGTGATTAATTTTAACACATATTATTCAGTAACTACTTGGAATTATTTGAATTAGTTGCTATTAAACTAATATGTAGATTATGTAGTTATGAGAGTGAAAAGTCCATATACAGGCCTTCGCAGTTTAAAGGCTTTTAAAAGTGACATCCAATTGGTATCAGAAGTGCTCTGTTTCAGCACCCAAATTTATTATCAGCTTAGCATGTCAACAACCCTTTTTGGGTGTAAATACATAAAAAGGGGGGATATAAGGTGCACTGAATCCACACTGACTCACTGTTTTATGAATTTGGTTTAATGGAGGCTAATCCTTTTCCCAAGAGGGGAACAGCTTGGTAAAAAATTTTATGTACACAATATTCCACTTATCCACAGGTTAGCACTGGAGCTAACATTGCCTACAGAAGTCAATAGTCACCCAAAACCTTTTTCAAAAGAAGAATCTGACTCACTGTTTGTGTGCATGCACATCACAAAGGCACATGGACCCTGCAGATTATGTTTGGAATTTCCACTGTTTACCATTTTGTAATCTTGAATTGTTTACAAACATTACAAACTGTAGCCTGAAATTTTTTAACTGATGCTATATGTTTACAAATAGTAACCTAGTGTCCATATACCTGCGTGATGTGTGTGCATGCAATGGGGAGTTAAATTCTGTATCTGGAAAAAATATGGATGACCGCTGGATTCCTCAAAGCTCCCATGCTAAACAAAAAAAAGCAAAATTTGGACACCAAACATGTCTGTGAAGAGTTGAACACTGTGTAGATCTGATTTTTTCTCTGAACTATTCCTTTAACAGACAGAAAACAAGCTGCTAAGAAAGCCGAACAACAGCTGAATTCAAGGTTTATGTCAGCACTACAACAACGCCACTGCAAGATCATACTGAAATTAGGAAAGTAAGAAAGCTGCTAATAAATCATTGTTGAGACAACAGAAAGCGCTATGAATACAAATGATAAGACATGATTACTCAATTCTGTCTTACCTGTAAAACCTTTAAGCCCTAAGATACAATGTTTACGGAAAACCTAGAAAGTAGGGCTGCAAAACATTTGTAACAAGCAGATTATACAGAAGGTTAATATGTTACAGTGAAAGTTGTTCTAGTGTGACTCAGTAAAGCTCAAGCAGATTAAAAGAAGAGAGTTCAAGCTGTTTTTATCTTTGTGAGGCAGTATGTCCTTTCCTCTTTGCAGAAACCTCCTCCTCTGTTCTCACTTCCAAAGCCTGGTCAACTGGGTATTAATAATACTGGCTCATTGCAGTCTCATGCATGTCTGAGTGCATTAAACTCACCCAGGATTTACTCAAGAATGGATCTGAGCGAAGGGGATCTATCTATTCCTACACATGGCAGAGGACAAAGAGAGGGAAAAACAGAGGGGGAGGAGGACAAAGAGGGAGACAAGTGAAGGGAATGAAGAATCTTGAACAAATTGATGAGGCTTATAAGAGTTGCAATCAATGGCTTTAGAAAAAGGAGGAGATCAAAGGACTTGTATTGTTGCATCTATAATTAATAGCACATAAAGGGTGTTAATGAATCTCTTCTGCAGACAGACCATGCCAGGAATCCGAGTATATGATTTTCTTTTGTTCTATCAAAGTCATTTGATCAATCTGTGCAATATCTTGTGTATAAAGTATTCTGAAATGCTCAGTATGTATTTTATATTACAAAATATATTATCATCGTCATATCAAAACCTCATAAAAGTTCTCTGCTGTTGAGCTGGATTTCATGGCACATACTGTAGCCTATATACTGTAATAATTTAATAAGTTAATTTAATATAAACTGTTTTTTAGTTGTCTTTTTTTTTTGTTTGTTTTTTGTTTTTCAGCCTACTGTATCCTGAATTTCTGTTGTGGTTTCAACCAAGAGCTTTCATTTTGGTGCAATTTTAACCAGTGTGGTCTATACTGTATACAGCTATACTGCTATGGTGTAAATATAAAAATCACACATTCCTAGAAGCAAAAATATGTTCTTAATGTTAATGTGAAGAGACTTTATTGCAATTAATTTTTAATGATTTCTATGGTTCATTCATCATGAAATATTCACACAAGATAAAGGAAAGTTGGCATTTTTTTTAAATGGTGCAAAGCAGCTGATGAAATCCCTTTTTTAGTTATACTTTGCAGTTTGGCATAGTTGTTTGTGATTTGTGAAAAATTGTGGCTACAGATGGCCTCTGCATGCTAGCAGGAATACTGTTTATTAAGTGTGATGACGTGTTTTCAAATGGAATTAAGCCTGTAGTGGAGAAGTTGCCTTCTTGATGAACAGTGAATTCAAATCGCTTGTCTAATGTCTCTTGTAGACAGTTTAACTGTTTGTCTACTACTACTCAAGCTGTTTGAATGTGTCTGCGCTGACCGATTGCTGGAGAGCAAAGGAAACAAACATTTTCAATCCCTTTTCTTACAATTTCGAATCCAGTATTCAGGTCAAAATTACTGTGCATCCCTAGTGAAAATAAAGAGTAACTGATATGCTCAAATATGTTTTTGATTTGCCATCTCAATAACCATGTTATAAAAAATAAAGAACACCACATCAACAAAATACAGTACTTATCTCCATTCAAACCTCTTTCCAGTTCAGCTGGCCTGTTATTAACACAGCACTGTAGGAAAAAGTGGGACACAAAACATGCTAGCATTTGACCCTTACTATCCATTCCCTTACCCCCCAACAACGAAAGCATACGGCAGTAAACCCTCCCCTTTTCCAATTTAAACCTAGTGGGGGGAAAAATGTATGAAATGTGAGTGATAAAGCAGTAAATTTCTTATACGAGCCATCATGTGTCATAACCCGATGAGTGTGCATGGGCAGTTTGAGTGCATGAGGTGGGGAGGTTTCTTTAAGATGAGCGCAGAGGTGACAGTTTCTGTGTCCACATCATGCTGTCCTGATGAGGTGACAGATAAGCAATCATGGGCAGGAGGGGGTGGGTGGCATTAGTATTCCTCAATAGTGGCCTGACCCCTGATGATCGCCCCTTTTTTCTCCCCACTGCAACACCCCCATTCTCCTCTGCAGGTACTAGGAGACCCCAGTGGCCCACTGAATGAAATTATTGATGGCTATATCAGTCTGTCAGCTGCACACTGTTTCAGCGGTGCATTTACAGGCATAATGCTGACAAGGAGTATGATAATGGGCGTCACAGATCAGCACAGGAACTGTTCAACCTTCACAGTACAGAATAAATTGCATCTCACTTATTTATCTTGCATAATATGGCCAGAGAATAAAGCAGAGGTGAGCGAGGCATATATATATTACTATACAGAAGATTATAGGCTGATGGCTGAGAAATGGCGAGATGAAATAGATAATGGGAATATGTTTTCATGCTTACTGACTTAAGCCTCGGACATTCAGGCCTGATGTTCAGCTGTTCCCTCAGGTGCAGTACATTCTGATCCGCTGCTTGTAACTATATTCAGTGGTCGCCTCCCACCGCATCTCTTTTATCACGCCTATAAACTGAAAGGATATTAAGACTGTTAACAATATTTCACATCAGCTACATCAGCCTCTACCATCACTCTTTTCCAGTTGCCTGAAAGGGCAGTCTTGTCTGAGGAACAGAGAAAAAATATGACATTTGAAGCACGAAGGTCAAGGTTCACAGGTTCTGTACACTACCCCTGCCTGTGCCTACCATGGTAGCGCTACATATTTGAACACTCTCCCTCTGATTGCCTATCTCAGCTAAACAAACAGCAGCCACAGAGTGTTAATAAGATTTGGGACTGAACTTAAAGGATCACAAGAGAGAAAACGCGGAAAAATGAATAATAAAAAGAAAAAGACACAAAAAGACCCTGACAGAGAGAAAGACATTAAATGGTGACATAGGATTAAACCAAGGGAGATTTTATAGTTCTAAACATCCTTCTCATTACAACATTCTATGAATTATGTATTATATGTCTAAGTGCTAATTAAAATGCTAATAACTCTTACACCTACATGAGCCACATCAAAAAAAGTCTCATGAAAATTTAGGTTGTAAAGAGTAATGCTTGGGAATGAGGGTGATATTCTTAACTTGTCAAATAATTTCAAATTATTTTCCTCATATCATTTCCTCTGACTCTTCATTACACCAGGTTGCTAATCCTAACATTATTGCACACAGTGTTGCCAGACTGGTAGTTTTTGGTCTGATGGTGTGGGTGAAAAATGTGCTTTGGCAGGTGGGCTAAATTTGGGATGGTTTACCATGATGTTGCCTGTTTAAAAATATATGTCCCATTCTACAGAATTGGTTAAAAGTCAGAGCTGAAAAGTCATTTCAGACTTTTAACTGACTTGGACTTTAGACTAAAATAGTGTTGCTTTCAGTGACTCTATATCGCTAACAAAACAAACAGAACGCTACAGAAACTTTACCAAAACAGCTTCAATAGTGAGAATTTTAGCAAACTTTGAGCAAAACTCAGAAACGCTAGCCAGTACATGACTAGCAAACACAGCTTTAAACAGTTGTACACATAAAATCATATTTTTTTCATTACAACATAAAGTTAATTTAACTGCAGAAAGGTTTATTGCAGTAGTGATTCTTAAGGTTACACACTGATATTTACACAGTTACTTCAAAACAATGGGATCTAACTGCTCACCACGTGGCCATGAGTGACAGGGATGCAGTCTCACTTCCTGCTCTAAAATGCAGGGGTGTGGCTAAAATAAGACTCCGCCCATGGACTACTTTTTTGAATTCAGTTTTTTTTAGTTAACAATTAAACTCAAATTTAAATCTTTCAACATCAATTTAAAAAATATATATATTTATATATATATATATATATATATTTAGGGGTTAGGGTTTGGGATAGATACTTCCCAACAGAAGGCTTTCTATAGATGATGATTTTGTATAAATGTAGCTTATCACTCAAACATTAATGAATGCTAGCTAAAATAATAGCAACAGTGACAGCAGAAAACGGCCTGATTTGGATTGAATTCAGAGATCAGTCAGTTTGCTTAAGTGGCTAATCAATAAAAAAAACCTGGACTCTATATGACAGCATGAGTGTAAAAAGAAGATTTTTATGCTTGCACAGTAGAATGATACTCTTATTTTACTTGCTCTGCCATTCAGTGCAAAAGAATGGTCAGTTTTATTTGGTCAGTGATATCATATTTGTTGTGAATGCAATGCTCTAATATAGCTAGAATGCTGATTTCAACCGTTTTTTGTTTGTGTACCTGGAAACCATTAATCTGGCAACCCTGACTATAGGACTTGTTACTGTAGGAACAGGTTCTTTGAGCTTTTCAAAGTGCTGACAGAAGCACTCGTACCAAATTAACAACGTTAGCTTGGGACCATGTGCAATAAAATCATTCAGAATTGAAAAGCGTGATTAAAAACATGCACGATTCCTCAGACAAAGTGCCAACAGAATTTTAAACAGTAATGGCTTGTAATGAGTGAGAGCATGAAAGAGGACTAAAGACCTGAGGGATTGCTTTCAAGGAATTTAATTTGTTTTCCCCATTAATAATTGAACAAATGTACAGTACTGATTCTAAGCAGGTCCACACATTGACATAGAACTGCTTAGTGTAAAATATGGTGGCTTTTTTTAATCATGTTGCATAAATTATGTCTCATAGCTTGAGATACACAAATGCCAGTTTGAGGGAGAAAATCCATGCCTGGATACAAAAAAATAGAAAGTACATTTTGGTGTTGGTACACAGAAAATGGAGGATCATATAAACTCTCTCACGCCCACTGTTAAAGGGGAATTCCACAGATTTCTCAAAATTTTGACAAAATTAAATGGTTTAGATGTTCAGAATTGTTCACAGTGGTGGTGATTGGATTCAGGTGATTTGCATTACTATAGTTTTGAGGAGGTTTTACCTTAAAACATTTTTAAGAATTTTTTTTCTTTTCAGAGTAACAACAATTTTACTATTATCAACATTACATAGAGTACGGAAACCCAGAAGGTTTTGGACAGTAAATAAAATATATTTTATTTACTGTTACATTGCTGGTTCCTATCACTACCACTGTAAAGAAGTCTGAGTAAGTAAATTTGTCTACAATGAACCATTTCACATCAAGTAACAAGTGTTTACATCTCAACCACTGAATTATGCAGAAATAATTCTATATTGGTGGACATTCCCTTTAAGCAGAGCTAAAGCTGAACAGAATTGGGAGAAGTGGGACTACAACCTACAAAAAGTAATATTATGCATTAAAGGTGGTTTATTGCTTCGATTCCCGGTTACTTCTTGTGTCAGACAGGCAGAGATGCATGCCGGCGTTTTGTTATTAGGAATATTAATATCCTGAACGTGTCTACTTTGTCGCCATTTGTGTAAATTAAACTCATTGCTCTGCTTTGGATGGGAGCCATTTTTCTTTGTCCAGAGATGGATGTCTGCATTTCACATTAGTGAAATCATATCTCACTGTGCAGATGCATGTGGATATTTTCTTGCGGTGGGTAATGTTTCAGAGAGCGGGGTCTGAAAATCCTACATTTACATAAGTGCAGGCCATTTACATAATATTACCGCATAACAATGTAACTGGTTAAAAAAATTAATAAAAAATGAATTAAAATAAAAGGTCGGTGTGTGGTACAGGGATAAGATAGAACATGCAGTCAGTGTGAGATATGATCACATTTGCCTGAGGTGTGAAGCTCTGTGGGGGATTCAAAGAGAGAAGATCTCTGAGCTATTTGAATAAGGGATATAATTCATGATATTGGGACTCAGCCAGGAAAGTTATCTTTGCCATAAAGCAATTAGCACAATATGCTATGACTACTCCCATAGCTTCTGTTCTCCTACAACAGATTGAGCTCCTGCTCTACTAAACAAAACGATCTCCATAGCCAGTAATCAATGTTAGGTGGGGTAAATTTCAAAGGATGATTGGAAGACCCCAAACCTGACTTCTACACACAATGAATTGCAAGAACTGAAGAATAAGCAACGTGGATTTAGACCCTAAATATCAAAGCTAGGTCAATTTGATCTCACAGATAAGAATCCAATAGAACAATGAAAATCATTTCAGACTGCAGGCCCAGTTACAGAATCTTCCTGAAATTAGCATTCAATCCCACGTCTGCTTGAAAAATACAACTCACTCAGGTCACTGGGGTCAAGCACCTCAAGTATAAAGCTCACCACCAAGGCCAGAACCCACAAGGTATCTTTTCCACTGCTTATTTTTCACATTTCAACAATAAATTTAGTCATAATTTATTTTTGGTAGTCCCATATATGCACCATTCTACTGAATTAAAACTGCGGTCCCACAATAAAACAAAAAAAAACAACAACAAAAAAAAAGAAGTATATAGACCTTAGATATTTACAAGAATTAGAATCCCTTCAAGCCCAAGGTATTAACTGACATAGTAATAAGCTAAATATACAAAATCATCATTTATAGGGTACTTCCCATTGACTTGTGAACATTTTTTTTATGTTTTTAATTCCTTTTAAGGTGACATTGAAAGATTCAGTTTAATTAAAAAAAAAACTTTCAAACTAAAATGCTGTCCCACATTTTCACGTTACTACCAAGACACAAAGAGTTTTAGTCCATGGGCGGAGCCTTATTTTAGCTACACCCCTGCATTTTAGAGCAGGAAGTGAGACTGCATCCCTGCATCCTCTCATGGCCACATGGTGAGCAGTTAGATCCCACTGTTTTTAAGTAAATGTATCTCAAAATCTCAAAACCAGTGTGTAACCTTAAGAAATGTCACTACTGAAACTTCTGCAATTACATAAACTTCTTTGTGTTTTAATGAGACATACTATGATTTTATGTGTGCACAGCTGTTCATGTCATGTAGTTGCTAGCAATTTTGAGTTTTGCTCAAAGTTAGCTAACACGGTCACTACCAAAATCATATATTTTAATAAAATAAACATTAATTAAGGTACAGGGCCACTGAAAGGAAAAAAAAATAGTCTAAAGAGTCTAAAATGAGTTTGGATCAATTGAGTACATTAATTCATATATTATCTACTCTTATTATCTGCTCATGAGCAAACAACTTCAAACAAACTATCTGGTAACACTGAATCAGTATTAGGATTAAGTTTAGGCTTTAGGTTGATGCAAGGGTTAAGATTAGGTCTATTTTCAGCATTAATTTTAATTGAATCTACTACATTCCACTTCCACTAGGTGAGCATCTACAGGGCATCTGCAGTGAACCCTCAGAATAGTGTTACCAGATAATCTTCAGTGCGTACATTCATACAATTCATACAACTCAAACTGTAAAACATGCCTAGAATTTTCATATGGGTAATATTTGCTAAGGAACTGCGAAATACTGAACGCAATTATTTTATTTTGGAATTCCACAATGTACAGTTAGTGCAGATCAAGAAATCTCTCTTTGTCTCTCGAGGACAGCTTGTTGACTTACTATGATTTTGTTATGCGTATATCAAACAACAGCAAACATATTGGCTATAAATATTTCAGCAGTACATACAGTAAGGCATTACTGATAATAGTGTCTCTCTCTGTTTAATATTTAATGCTTTAGATTGGGCAGGAATTGGGAACAACCCACGCTGAGCCTGTCTAATCGATGGCATCAGTTACACAGTCTTCTGCCTCAGACAAAGACACATGAGGGTGGAAAAATGGATTAGTGCAGGTTTGGTTTGTCATCCTCTGTGAGACCTGGTGAGGATGCTCTTCTTAAAGGTAAAAGAGGCCCATTTAGTCTTGGCTCTCTCACTCAGCCTCCTGTCCAGTAATGAGTCCATTAAAATGTAGATCCAGGTGCACGGCAGGCAGGAGCACGCGATCCTCTAATTCGTATTTAAAGCTCTGAGCAGATACGTCACACTGGATCACAGGCTTGCCAGGACTAAGGGGAGTCCTGTATGGTTCTTCATGCCATATGGCCATGAAGTGGTCAGACATGACAGATGAGCAGAAAATCAACTATAAAAAGATTCTACGCTGTTGTTACTCTCTGTGATGTAATGATCAAATCAGTTGATGTATCTCTGCTCCGCCCTACAAAGGCATTCTTTTGTAGCAATAAACTTTATGGAATGTTGGCCAAAAATATCCCATTAAACTGAACAAAAAACTGCAGACCACAACAAATACATAATCACTGTCCCACGTGTATTTCCAAAATAGTATCTTTACAGTAAATGGCAAAAACTTTAACTTTTAACATTAAATATTAAGATTTTATTCCAAGTAATTTTGGAGCATTTCTATTGGTCCATGCATCATGTAATAGGGCAGTTGCTGATTTTAAATGCTGTAGAAAGAAGATTCATGCAGCAACATTGTGGAAATATTAATATTAAAAATATGAATATTTAAAAATATTAGTACTGAAAAACAAGCCACACTGTGTATAGACTGGATGTGTTTTTTAGTTTGTAATTGAGCTAATGTTAGCATGGTGGCATTCTTTCTTCTTTGTTTTGTTCTTTTAACAGTCAAACTGGCTGATCTCTGCTTTTTTAACCTGAAGCTGTTTTTTAACAATGTGTGGGCTACATAAACACATACTGGCATATTTCCAGTACCTTCATTAAATAACATTTTTTTGCTCTTTAATGGGCCGAACTTACATTTGAAATCAGTTGGCTGTTAAATATGAATCAAATAAAGTGCTACATTAAAAGTGAAGAACAATTGGCTATTTAGCACATTGACATATTTTGGTACAGGTGAAGCAGCAACATTCAAATACAGTGCTCTTATCTGGGTTATTTACATCATAAAATTACAACAGTTAAATTTTTTGCAGCAAAATAACCTCTACTTGACAGCCTAACAGCCTAACAATTTAAACTGGAAATTTAACATTACATAGTGAATCTAAACTCCAACTTTGCAACTGTTGTTATGAAAGAATGAATTGGATAGGTTAATCAGTGTTACCTGTGCTGATTTAGCTAGCATCAACCCTTCTATTCATAAACATGCAGATTGCATGGAACCTCAGAACCTAACAAGGCCTGGTTCTCTTACTTGCTGTGGGTGTTTTTCTGTTTTTCTTACAAACATTTTCTTGTCTTTGTGTTTATGTGGGTATCCAACTGAGACCTTAAGATCGGTGCACCAAATGTTAAACCAAAACACAATGCACCTAAAACCAGAAACATAATTTTTGATAGAGCATCACATTAAATTATGTCTTTTCAGCAATAACATAATGAATACTGTCTGTATATATGTACATGTAACCTATGTGAAGTTTTTGTTTGCGTGGGTGTGTTTAGGTCAGGACTCTCAGCTGTAACATTTGCCTTTATGCTGACTAAACAATGAATTTGCTAAACAGAGCAACAATAATCCAAATTACTAGCCAACAAACTATGCAAACACACTCGAGTTTAATTATCTTCCTTTTCAAATTTTCACCTTGATGTCCACAAGGAGTGAGCACTGTCATTTTGGCAGCAAAAACACAAATACCAGCTAAGTAAGCTTTGCAGTTCACTGGTCAAGTTTGAAAGTCAAAACAAAAAAGCCATACAGCATGTTCACTGGGCTGTGTACATACAGAAGAACCTTCAAACTCACAAAGCATGAAAGGGTTAATCCTCCATATTTAATGTTTCTTCACCTAATCTGTCTACAGTAGAGAGGTACCGTATACAAAGTGAGGAGCCAAGCGCTAATCCAAGGCATTACTGTTCCAGTTTCTGGCCCTCACGAGGTGTGGCTATGGAGATAAATGGCGCTTGGGGGATTAAATCGTCCTGAGTGCACTGACTGGTTAATTGAATCCTCTCTGGGAAAAAAAGTGCCGCCCCAGCCCCCCCTGGAGGAGCCTGGTGGGGAGGGAAACCAAAGGGTTTTTTTAATGTAGAGTGGGGCATCTGGGGGCTGTGCAGTGGGTCACGCTGTAGGTGTGCAAGGCAAATCGTATTCTTTCACAATCTGTCAAAGAAAGATGAATCAGGAGCTGTCTTTATTACACTGATAAGTGGTGGAGGTGTGAGCACGGACAGCCGTGACAGTGACGTAACATAATACAGTGCGATGGCCTTTATGTCTCTGCCTGTGACAGAACAAACTTGCCTCTGGGGCAGAAATGCGGGGGCTCGATTTGTTCAATTATTAAACCGAATATTAGAAAGCATTTTCCTTGTGTGACAGACCAATAGTCACATCCGTCACTGCTGTGGAGGAGTGTGTGAACAATTACGTGTGGACAGCATTCGCTTATGATGCAATCCCACTTACTGGATTAACCCCTTAAACACCCAGCATATAGGAAGGTCCAGGCTTCTATTTCTCACTACTAGGACTTTAGAATAACTCAGAGAGTTTACATTATTTCCAGGTAATTATCAAATTATAAGCCTTGCAAAGTAAAAAGCAGTAACCTGGGTTTTTTTCAACTGGGGGACACACTGCTCACACCACCCAACCCACCTATAATTAGTGTTAAGGATATGATACACTAGGAAAGTGCCAGAAAATACGCAAAAACATTCTTACCTTAAGAATGAATTACATAGTTCTATAGTATTATATAAGTATATTAAATTATAATACCAATGATATAGTAAAAGTATAATTCAAATTACTATTATAGTAGTTTAACCATTATGATGCTAATTATCATGTAGCATCAAATGGTGTTGTAAGTGGCTTTTTTGTTCGATATTCACATTAGTTGTATTTTCATAAAGCCTTGTTTTGAACATTTTTATTTAACACTTATTTAACACAATACACTCCCCTTTCCATATTTTCTGCAGTTCATGGAGAAAATATTTGGAATCTAGATCTAAAAGACTTATTCAATAGTTGAAACATATTTGCATGTGCTACACAGTGTAATCTACTGTATGCTTTCAAAAAATGTGTTCAGCTGTTTGTATATTCAAGTCTATTAACATGCTAGAGTTGGTTAACCAATACCAATGAACCATCTGACTGATTCTCTGTGTTAAAACACTTCTTTACATACTTTGCCTTTAAAACTAAAAAAAAAGGTTCTGATGCTAGGCTTCTTTTTATTTTTTTGCTATTTGCACATATCTAACACTGTTTTACAACTGTTTATATAGCATTAAATAAACAGACATCAATGTTACACACAAGTATAAAACACAAGTACGTGTTTTGATGTGGAAGCTTTGCTTTAGGCTTAAAGTAATTAGTTAAACACGTTAAGACAGAAAATCAGCAAGACCCACTAAACTAGTTCGCTAGCTATTGCTAATAAACTAGGCTTTAGCATCAGTCTTTCTTAATCCAAGGGAGGGGTAACAAGCTGGCAGTATATTATCACAGGTAGGCTGCTCAGTTTACCTTATTTTTAAACATCATTACTGTTCATGAACATTAGAAAAGCAGAGGGAGCTCAGTTTGCTACAGGAAAGGCAGATGAAAGATGTTGCTGACTCTATAGATTACATTTCCCATAAGCCCTTCATGTGCAAGGACCTAAAGATGTGGTGAAAATACAGTATTCCAGTCAAGTCAAGAGGCTTTTATTGTCATTCCATCTGTGTACAAGTATACAGTGGAGCGAGAAAACGTTCCTCCAAGACCTTGGTGCAACATGGAACAATAGAATACAGTGCAGACAAAGCGCAAATGTGCAGAGGCAAGTGTGCAAACAGTAAACTAGAAACAGTACATACGATAAATAAAACAGACATAAGACACAGTAACCCGACAGGACAGTGCAGCTCTGACACAGCACTCATATCTGGGCATGAGGTAAAGAGAATAAGGTGCAGAGATATTTACCATGCTATGATATGTAGGTATTGTGGTGTCCACCATGGGCTCTGCCCTGCATAAAGAATTTAGGGGGTGTGGCTATGCTAAATGGCTCTTGGAGCATGCCATACTAAAAAGGTACTGCTGTTGCTGTTGTTGTGTGGTCTAGATTTTGTTGTGTTTATTACAGTGTGTCTGAAGAGGGTGGCTTTGTAGTGTAACTAGTGGTTAGAAGTGTCAACCCTCCTTGTATGTTGTGTCCTCCTGTGTTGCCCCCTCCCTGTGTTTCGTGTTGGATAGTGCTTCTTCTGAGCCGACACTACAGTATGAATCTAAAACATGTCCAAAGTAAACAGCCAAAAGTAATTGCAACATGTTCTTTAAAAAGTCACAAGGAGGTCCTCACCAAACATTGCAGATGACAAGCCCCGTTGTGCCCCCTAAATCTACAGCCTCAAGCCCCAAAAACATGCCACCATCTCCAAAGCCCTATTGGAGAAGGCTGTGGTCTCAGAGCATCAGGCTGCCACTCCAACACGCTACAAAATGAGAACATGCACATTCACAGTCCCGTCACATTATCAGCCGAGACATCGCTGAGTGATTGCTGTGAGCCGCCTCTTGGTTATTTCACCGGTTTGCAGGAATTAAGTAATACATTAAATAAAACAAAAGAAGCTACACAAATAGGATTATTTATCACTGCTGTCTCGGTTGAATCAAGCACCTCACTATTCTTCGCACTCCATCACTCTAAAGTGCAGACATGCAAAATTCATTAGCATTTTCACAATGCTTCACTCACATCTAACACAATTTCAAAAGAGATTGAAAAGGAATGAAAAAGAAACATTTACAAAAAGATCCAAAGACTACATTCACATTTTTGACACATACCGCAAATTAAAGGCTAGGACTGTACAAAATAAGGACTGTTCTTCACAATACTAACTGACACACAGCTCAGATTGTCTCGACTATACTCAGTGGGACACTTTCTGTTGTTTCAACACAGATACTGCTGCAATGCTGAGTGCCAGTAATAACTTTTCATCTCCTTTGGAACTGGATGCTAGACATATGAACCACTGCATGAGGTCAGAGGCTTAGGAGACACAGCCATGTTTAGGTTTTAATGATTAATTACTCACAGAATATTAATTAGAAAGAAAGAAAACAATTTTCGGTTAATCAGATTAGAAATGCTTACTTGATTCATGATTAGCAGGTAAATTAAACCTCTGTGAGCCAGAGCCTGCGCAGTGCAATCCATTCCCAAGCTAATAGTCAATATGCTAATTTCAAACTGAAACAAGACAAGGCTAATTCAACAGGAGAACAGAAAAACAGCCAAATCTGTCTGTGTTTAAGCGCTTTGATCAAGTGTGAAGCAAAGCGTGGGGGTCAATTCAAAGGCGACGTTCCACGAATGGGCTTCCCTAGTGCCAACACTGCACTGGATTAGGCTTTCAGTCAGGACTTTTTCCTTTTTTACGGGCCTTTTAATATAAATTCACTTCTTTGGTACAGCTTTGTAGTATTTTAGTGATTTTAGCAAATATATTTGGAATGTTCCAAAAAACAGGTTCCAAATGATGGTAATGCCTTAGCTTGTTTACAGACAGCAAAAGATCATTTGGACTCATTTCTTTAACAGATTTCATTTCTAGCACAAAACAGTCTAGGAAATGGATCAGACAGGCAGCCCACACAGAATGACCCTAAGAATATTTTGTTTACACTGTAGGTTGAGACAGTTATTAATAATTAAAGTACTCAGAACTGACCAGCTTTTTATCTTCTATAATATGAAAAACTAAATGAGACAATAAACACGTAAATAAATAAGGAAATAATTCATAATGCATGTCATTTTCTATTGTCCACACAGGAGAGTACAAAATAAATTGTCACAGCTATATGTAATGTTTGCAGCTCAGCCATCTGGTGGCAGTGTTCCAATTCTGTCTAATCGAAGCCCACTGGTTCCCGCCAGTCCTCTACAGATTGGTACCCAGCAGAACAAAGGAAACACTGATTCGCATTACAGCTGCCAGTCTGTCAGTGAAATTCATCACACACTGAATTTCCACTCTACACACATGGCACATGGCCATGTTTTATATGCTCCAATAAAACAACTGATTGCACCATTTCTTGTGCAAGATACAGAAGAACAGTATACAATGGACCAGTGAAGTGCACAGAAGTAATAAACCATGCATAATTCAACACTGAAAGGACAGCGTTACACTGAAATCATAAATTATTCGTTCAAATCAATCACTATGAGTTTAGAAAATGCTGATTTTAGTTCATATGCAGTTTGATAGAGTTACATTCCTGACCCATTTCATTAAGCAACAAAATAACATATATATATATGTAAGTTACTTTGTTGCAGATATATATATATCTGCAATGCTTACTTGCACACCAAGGAAGACACAGAAATAGCCTAAATGTTAGAATTTTCTCACCACATTACAATGTGCACAGGGCTGAGAATTAGATTTCATGCATACTTGTGGCAACGGCAGTATCATTGCATGGTAAAGTCACATTAGAATTCATTAGACATAATTGTGAGGGGCTTTCATTACCTTCTGAAGGATAGTAAGAGCTCATTTGGACCCTCCAAGACCTGGGCGTTACGATAATTCTTCATTTTCTCTGATAATACTATCTGGTTGTGAGGAAGATCATTTAAATGTTAATGGACAGCTTCCCTCCACTGCGCAGCTATCAGTAGCTCTCCCTGGGTGTGCCGAAAGCACGATGCGTGGATCAAATCCACAACAAGCCTCTCCTCTGCTACACTAATTACACTCTCACTTTTCATAAAACGCTCATGAAACATGACAATCCTGGAAAATGATATTCATTCATTCACACAAATTATCTAAGTTGCTTATCCTCCTGGGTCACGGGGTTGCTGGAGCCTATCCCAGCAGTCACTGGGCAGAAGGAAGGAAGCACCCTGGACAGGTCGCCAGTCCATCACAGTCATTCCTATTCAATTACAATTTATTCAACGACCACATTTATTAATGATCCAAGGACAAAATAAAGTCCGTTTTTTTAAGTCTCTTACTACCACATTTTTATGACAAAGAACCTCTTTAAAAATTAAAGGATAATACTTTATTTGAAGGCTATCTACATATGGACTTCATAATACATACATAAGCATTGAATAGTGTACTTCTAAAGCAATATGTGAGTATTTGTGAACAGACGATGGGTAGTGCTGTCGCCTCACAGCAAGAAGGGCCTGGGTTTGATTCCTGGCCTGGCGACTGGGGTCCTTTCTGTGTGGAGTTTGTATGTTCTCCCTGTGTCTGCGTGGGTTTCCTCTGTGTACCCGGTTTCCTCACACAGTCTAAAGACATGCAGTCAGGCCAACTGGACACGCTAAATTGCCCCTAGGTGTGCGTGTGAATGTTTATGTTTGTTTGCCTGCCCCGTGATGGACTGGACACCTGTCCAGGGTGTATCCTGCCTTCTGACCGCTGGGATAGGCTCCAGCTTCCCCCACGACCCAGAAGGATAAGCGACTTAGAAGGTGTGTGTGTGTGTTAACAGTCGCAAGATTAAGATACCAAAATAAAAGTAAAATACCAGTGTATTGACACAACCTTTAAATGAAAGTGACAAACAATTGTTCAATTTGTGTCACTGTTATGAAGCATCATTACTAAGAAATGGAACTTTTAAGGCAGAGGATTAGTTAAGAATTACTGTATTACTGAATAAGTTGTATTGCATCAAAACCATCCACAAAAATGATATATGGTGTTTTTAACTAGGCTTCTGCTTTATAACTGAGAGAATGATGCTGCATTATAAATCGAACAATGGTCACTTTAGTTTAAGGGATCTTGTGTCAATATGTTGTCATTAACTTTATAAAGCCTATATTGTCTTGTGATTTGTGATTTGATAACATTGTCCTGGTATAAGCTGTTCATAAATATCCAAATATTGCCTTTTAAGCATATTACTTAATATGCTTAGGCTTACGCATGTGTTATGAACACTCTTTAAAAAGTGCCGCAGAGGGTTCTTTGAGTGATGCCACAGTAGATCCACTATTATCATGTGAAAAAAAGGTTTGTGAGCATGAAGAATCTTTAAAAGGTTTAAAGAACTATCACATAATGTGAAGGCTCTCTATCAAGATAAGGGCCCTTCCTGGAACATTTACATTAAGCTCAGTTTTTTAAACTTTTAAAATCCCAATTACAAAAATAAATCTCTCAAGAACCATCTATTAAAAGGTTCTTCAGGGAACCAAAATTGTTTTTTTCTGTGGCATCAAAGAAAACCTGAATTCTCTCAAGTGTCAAAAAAGTATTTTTTTTTTATAAAAACCAAATTTTAGTCAGCACAGAGAAGCAAAGTGAAAGATGAAGCATGATTGACAGAGACACTTTGACCACACCTCAGTACCATAGGGAACAGGGTCCAACCCCAGTCCTCAAAGGTTACTGAGCTTTAAAGAGCTCCTCAACCTCTTCCCCTCCCAAAGTGAGGCTGGCTCTAATGAGCCTTCTCCAGGGGCAGAGGTTTACTCCGGAAGGGGGGCTAAAGAGGCCATCATGTCGCTCATTTATGGGCGACATATAGCCATGACTTTCCTCTAATTGTGAGCTTGAGCTGGCTCATTTGTTTTGGTCATTAACATTCAGTCCAAGATACAGCAACCCCAACCCCAACCCCCCCACCCCACACACATACATGGATACACACAAACGCCCCACACCCACCAACATTTAAAAAATGCAAATTGGGAAATTCAAGCAGCACTGGGAAATTTAGCCACGCTGGCTTTCGTCGATTTGAAGAGGCCCGTTTGACCTCCCCTAGATGTGAAGAAGAATAGACTCACGCTGACAAGCATAAACAACATGAGCACTCACATAAACCCATGCATGCTCACACTGCAAGTAAACAAAGATGTCCACAACAGTAGCATATACAGCCTACATACAGACAACACACACAAACATTTTCAAAAGAACAGTGCGGTTACACACACTCTCTCTCTGGGGAGTGTGCAATTGCTGCTTGTGGCACATTTCAAAGCATCAAACATCAAACCTCTCCGAGTCTGGCAGAGAGAGACCTTTAGTTGGCTGGTATTAAATATTGATGGACTAAAGATATGCAGATTGTTTATTGACTGCCATCTGAAGGGAAATGAAGGATGGCGCATCTGTCTGGCCTGCACTTCTCCTTTAATGACTTCATCTGATTTTGGAATTCTGCATGAATATGCCATGGTGAGTCTTTGTGTTAGCCGTGGCTGTAATTACCAGACATTAACAAGCAATTAAAGGAATAATGAACTAAATATGCTGTCTCTCTTAAACGGTGTTTAGCTGTAATGGTCTGGCATGGAGGAGAATAACCCCTAGGAGTGCCGCACAAGTACTCCGTTAATACCCGCTAATGGCCTCAATTATGCACAATTGTTGCTTTTTCATTATGAGCACAGGACACCCCACATTTCCAACTCTTGACACGATGGTGACATTTTCCAGGTGGTGTTTGCCTATATGATGTGCTGCTCTTTAACAAATGTCCTACAAACAAATAAACAGGATGTTCCCCTAAGATGATGTGGTGAATATTACACGAGCAAGAGGATCAGCCATTTCAGGCTGACCACCTGCTAATGCATAAGAGAGAGAAGGAATATGAAAATTCTGCAGTACTGAACTATTTTTCTTTGAATTTATCATTTGAACTATTTTCTTTGAATTTTTTATCATCTTCATTTTTGGGATTTTACAGCACATAAATGTAAATAAAAAAATAACACTTAGAGGAACATACATGTAGAATAGAATAGAATAGAATAGAAAATGTTTTATAGATTTGCCATGATGTAATCATTACATAAACTCTAAAAAGTGATAAATTGATTAAATAACAACACACTTACATGTGTTACTTGTTCAACACATTTGTGTTAAAAATAACACTAAATGTGTTGTCCTTACTTGAAGGACACACGTGTTTGGTTAAGGACAGAATGTATTGCTCTCAGCACCTCTGTTTTAAGAGCATACTGTCTGAAACTCATTTCAAGTTTTAGTAGTGGCAAAGGTGTCCTATGCCATCAGCGATCATTTTTATAGGAAAAATTGCACATAATTGTTTTACACTGTTTCTAAAGCATTTGCATGATCCAAAGCTGTGTTGAATGCACCCCAAGTCCAGCCTACAGCCCATTCAGTTACAAGAAAGTAACTGTGCAGCAAATTCTGCCCACCCAGTCTCCATACTAACACATTCTGCAGCAGTTGGTGGACCCCAAAGAATGACCCCCAAAAAATGATTCTTTACCTGAACTAAATTCGGTCACACCTTCATTAGAGGGGTCCCCTATAGATGACCTACAGACACTTCAATTATTAACAAAATTTCTGGTGGTACTTGATTATCAACAACATCATGGCAAGGCTTAGGTTTAGGAGTAGGTGTATATTTAGGGTTGAAGTATAGATTTAGGGTTACATTTAATACAATCTGTCCCGCTCAACTTCAGGTTCAGTTGCGTTTAATAAATATTTAGTTGAATGTTAAAGAGAGAATAAGCATTTACAAAGCATCTACAATGGATCATCAAAATAGTGCTACCCTACAATAATAGAAAGTATTTTCTATGCAATTAAATGGCTTTCTCTCAAAATAAGGCAATTTTGTTGATTCAACATAATGTACTTACATTGGCTACACTTAATGTACTATCACCATTTCATTTAAACTCAATTAAGGTTGTTGAACTTGATTTACTGGTATTGATTCACCTTATTCTCTGTGCAACTCACAGGTAGAAATCTCATCAGACTTGGAAAAACACATTTCATTCTCTTCTATTTGACTTGATTGGGTGATAATTATGTTCTTTCAAATATAACACCCTAAATACATTTTAAAAATGGCTCAATTTAATTAATATCAACTAGATTTGTTTTCTTAACATATACAAGAGCCCTTTCTATGTTTTTAGGTGTGAAAGCAACTAAGAAACTTCACAATCTACAATAAAAGTGGCTGTTCTTCAAAGCTTATTGGCATCAATTAAATATGCAGTCAACTGTATGTAACTAAAATATTTTGATGGTTTGTGTGTTTGTAAGTAAGCTAATTTTAAAATGTACAAGATAGACTGACACATTAGTCAATTGTGACCAGACAGGGAAGTAATGATTGATACCGAGCTAAGTGATCTACTAATGTCAGCCATCCACTGTGTATTAGATATCTAAACATATAAAAATGTAACTGTATATATATATATATATATATATATATATATATATATATATATATATGTAAGACTTGGTGGTTAATTGGCAACAGGTCAATAACATGCCTGGGTATAAAAAAGCATCCCAGAGAGACTGAGTGTTTCAGAAATAAAGGGAAGGGAGGAGTTCACCGCACAAGCAAATAGTGCAACAATTCAAGAATAACGTTTCTCAACATAAAATAGTAAAAACTTTCACTTTTCATCATCTACGGTACATAATATCATTAAAAGATTCAGAGAATCTGGAGGAATCTCTGTATGCGAGGGACAAGGCCAAAAAACAGTATTTGCTGGCCGTGATCTTTGGGCCCTCAGGTGGCACTGCATTAAAAACAGACATGGTTCTGTAGTTGAAATCATTGCATGGGCCCTTTTGAAAAGCACTGTCTATGAAAACAGTTCGGCACTGCATACACAAATGCTAATTAAAATTCTTAAACGCAAAGAAGAAAGCATATATAAACAGGATCCAGAAATGTTGCCACCTTCTCTAGGCCCAAGCTCATTTAAAATGGACTGAGGGGAAGTGGAAAAGTGTCCTGTGATCTGACGAATCAACATTTGAAATTCTTTTTGGAAATCATGGACACTGTGTCCACTGGGCTAAAGACCACTCAGCTTGTTATCAGTGCACAGTTCAAAAGCCAGTATTCATGATGGTATAGGGGTGCGTTAGTGCACATGGTATGGGTGACAAGCACATCTGTTAAAGCACCATTAATGCTAATGATATATACGTTTTGGCAACATAGGCTGCCATTCAGACAACATCTTTTTCAGAGAAGGCCTTGATTATTTCAGCAAGACAATGTCAAACCACATTCTGTATCTATTACAACAGCATGGCTCTGTATTAAAAGAGTCCGGGTGCTAAACTGACCTGCCTGCAGTCCAGACCTGTCACCACTGAAAACATTTGGCACATTACAAAATGAAAAATATGACAAAGGAGACCCAGAACTGTTGAGCAGCTGAAATCCTATGTTAAGCAAAAATGGGAAAACACTTCACATTCAAAACTACAGCAGTGTCTCCTCAGTTCCCAAACACTTACAGAGTGTTGTTAAAAGAAGAGGTGATGAAACACAGTGGTAAACATGCTCCTGTCCCAACTTTTTTGGAACGTGTTGTTGGAATTAAATTCAAAATGGGCATATATTTTTCAAAAAACAATAACATTTCTCAGTTTCTAAGTTCAATTTGTTGTCTTTTAACTATTTTCAATGAAATACAGGGTTTAAATGATTTGCACATCATTGAATTTTGTGTTTATTTACATTTTGCACAGCGTCCTAACTTTTTTGGAAGTATGGTTGTATATTTTGTTGAAATAGATGTTTTGACAGGCGTTTAACATTTGAGTCCTTGTGCTCTGTTTAAACTTTCATACTCCTACCACCTCTATGTAAATTACATAGCTTTAAAGGATGTTGTTTAAGTTGTAATTACACTTGTTCACAACAATGAAAAACACTGAACTGGCAACATGTGGATGGATGGATGGGTGGATGGAGTTTCCACAATAAAATCTGGACATTACACAATAGATCACATCCTAATATCATAATAATACAAGTAATATACTAATACAAAATAATAATATTAAATATTAAACGGCAGATGAAAAACGCACAGCTGGGATAGGAGCAACTCAAAACCAAAGAATGTAATAATAATAATAATAATAATAATATAATAATAATAATAATAGAATGAGCTATATAAAATAACACTGGCGTGTATTCTCTTATTCTTTTCTCTCTTTTTGAAACTACCTAGTATCTATAACATCTAGAGTGACCATGTGGTACAAGATGAAGGCCCAGAATTTTGCCAAAAATTCCATGACTGCTACTGTGGCAGGCCAAAACACCAGGTGCCCCTGCAGCCCATATGACCATAGTGACCACATTACCCATGCCTCTGCCCAGTCAGAGAGCCCACCATGCCAGGCCCTCTTGGGCATCTCCACCTTGGCACAGTGTCATCATGTCCTCCTGCTTGTCATAATTCTGCAGCACAGATGCCAGACAAAACAACAGGAGGTAATCTCTTTATGGATGTATGAAGCCAAAGCTTACCACAGAGTAATACGCCTCTCTTGATCAAAGAGAAATCTCTGTCTATGTGATTATCTTCTGTACATTGACATATCCTTGTTTGTTTTACTGCAAAGAGGAAGACACTCTAATTAGGGATGGGCAATATGATGATATGTTATCATTATTGTGATAAATTACATCACAATACGCTTTGCTGACTGCATTATGGGTATCACCAGTGTTTCTAGAGGACTGAACAATTGTATACATATCATAAAAAGACACAATTTAACCAAATTACAGAGACCCTGAAAACATCAACCAGTGTAGAAACTGCACAAACTGCATTGTAACAAATATGATCATCCCTTTATCTTATTTTATTACCAACAGTTTATTCAGTTCTTTCTAAAATTGTATTTATTTATTTTTTGGAAACATTAAATGAAAGAAAATCATTGTAATCACACTTTTTCATAGATTTTTTAAAAATGTGGCACTGTTTTGCTGGGACAATTTATCTGATCCAACTTGTTTGCAAATCTGAATAAAACAATATATTGTGATACATATTGTATATATTCTATATAATGAAATGATATTTTGCACCCACTCTACATAGATACTCCGTGTCAAGTCCTTTAACACAAAAGTGAACAGTTAAAGATGCAATACTGATCATAAAACACTAACACTTGACACATATCCTTAGGATGTTGTTTTCACTTGCAAATAGCAAAGAAAAACCCTTTTGCAGGTGGACATAATGAAGCTGAGTCTGCTCCTCCACCATGCTTGGGAAATGAATGTGAAGGCCAGCCTGTACAGCTGACTTACCCCTCGAGACCCCCTTTTCCTTATTCTACATTCCCCTATATATCTGAATAACTCAACAGCCTTTCCAGAGTCTGTCAAAGCAAGACCTCACCTGCCAATCACCGAACCATTCATCTGAGCTGCTTCTACATTTTTGTCTTGAACGTCTTCATGCAGTGACAACAGCACAGCCCTGTGTACATGAATGATTATTAGTGTGTATTTTTCCCCCGAAACTCATGTAAACTAAACACTAATAATGTGTAAATGGTTCATAATAAATGAGAATAGGATATGAACATGAATTATTCTGTGACTTCGTATGACACGGAGAACCTTCTTTAATTTCAGGGTTTGGGGTTGAATATCTATCACTGTAAACTGCCTTATAAAGAACTGTACATATTTCTGCAAATGACATAGTGTTGATATATAAATATCTAAGATGTAGTAATGGGCCATTATTAGAATTAAAGTGCTCTATCAATGCAATAAATATGGGTTTTATTTATACCACTAGTCTCACACAAATATGGAAAAAGACACTGTATTATGTGCATTGATTAACAGGCAACACTAAGTTAAAGGGTGAAAGGAGATTTCCACCAATTTTTAAAAATTTCTTTATAATCAAATGGTTAAGATGTAAACAACGTCATTCAGAGTGGTTTGACAAAATGTTCTGTCCTAGAGAAACTTCACAGCAGTGGTGATAGCAACTAGACATTGGAAGAGTTTAATGCTTGTAAAAGCTACTTGACAGAGAGCTAAACTTTACAGAATATGTTATAATATGTAGCCTGATGCAGAGGTTTTGGCCTTCTTTTTTAAATCCATTCATGGTGAAGTGGTACATCCAAGTCATCCAAGACAAAAAAATACTCAAAGAAAATCTATTTTTTAAGATTTACTATCAACATGACAACTGAAAACTCAGAAGACAAGTGAAGGTTCAATGGTCATTTTAAATAACAAATAAAATTGTTATATTTGCATTGTGACTCCTGCATAACCCTTGTATATTTGACACTGTAACCCCTAGTTCCTATTAATCAGTAAATGTCTGTACAAAACGTACAATAAATCTGTAAGTTTTACTACAATACACCTTTTCACATCAAACCACTCCATGACTAACATTTTAATTGAATTGGTGGATTTCCCCTTTAACAGCAGTAGAACATCATGTTGAATCCAGTAGGCCTCAGAGATATTAATTTCATCTCAGTCCTTCATCTAACATTAAATGGGATGTTTAATTATTTCTCATTTGAAATGAACAAGAATAAAAGAAAAAATAACTCATCCAGAGTCAAAAACAGAGAAAAATGTTAGCATCAGCAGATAGTTAGCAATCATAATCATTATAAGGTGTTGTGAAACTATTAATGAGCTGTGTTTTCTCCCTACAAACTATTTGCTGAAGATGGTGAAGCTTGTTCACATAAGGATGAATTTGAATGGGAGATGCCTGCAGGAAGAGTGATGACTATGAAAGAATATATCTGCCTACATGCTCTTATTTTTACCTCTCTACAGATAAAGGCTGAACATTTTAAGATTGGCAGCTTTGCTGAACAGGCTGCTTCTCTTCTAAACTCTCCTACTCCTGCCTCTTGAACACCACACCAACAATCATGATCAAGACACGTTTCCACAGTATCAGAATCAAAACTGTCCTCCTACTTCCATCACACATACGAACAGCAAAGAGGGACTACAGCACACAAAATGCAAAATTCACCCAAATGGTGGACCTATGGACTCACAGAACTGCTGAATCCTGCTTTTCATTACAGTTTAATTCACTACACAGCAAACCTGAGGGTTGTGTCAATGAGATGTATTCCTCACTGTCACTGTCATTACTTATTTAGGTGGCAGCACAAATCAACCTGTGACGTATTAACAAACACATGACCATGATAAACACAAGCAGTTGCAGTACTTGTCAGAAGATGGATTTGTGTCTAATTTAAAGATACTGATTCTGTACTTTCTGCTTGTTTTCTTAATGCTGTGTATGGTTTTGAAAGGGAAATGTCTCTGAAAAATCATTACTTGTATCAAGTATTCAATATCATACTCATTCAAATGAGTAACGAAAGAAAACAGGAAAACTAATCAAGACACATTAGCTACAGTGTTTGAATTACACCTTTTTAGAGTCTTCCTCTCACATTGTATGTGCACAAATCCATGCACTAGAAATGCCAGTGAAATTCGGCAAAACCAGTGTTACATACCAAAATGACAAAATCATTACAAATTAAATCAATCTATATCTATTATCAATATAAATGAAAATAATGAGGATTAAATGTAACAGACAGCAACAAAAAGAGAACAGACCAAAAACGCTCACTGAAAGAAGTGATAAACATTGAGAAGACTTGTTAGCTTTCTTGTCATTTTGCTGGAAGCTGCTTGTTTGTTCTCATTTGTAAAATGACAGGAACACCAGTTAGCGCTTCCACTGTTGACAGGGAACTGCACAGCATGAATTTCTGAGGAGTTAGTTTGGTGTAGAGGACAGAAAAACCTTGTCTTTGTCTTCACGGTACATGTGTGGTACAGAGACTGCCTGGAGAAGTCCCACCAGTGAAGTTAAAATGACATAACGCGAGTGTTTCAGTGGCCTTGGTTTATTGGTTATAATGTCAGAAACCATGGAAACGAGAGGGCCTGGCTCACAATCTCTGTTCTAGTTCATCCCAAAGGTGTTTGATGGGGTTGATGTCAGGGCTCTGTGTGGGCCAGTCAAGTTCTTCCACACCATACTCACCCAGCTATGTCTTTATGGACCTTGCTTTGTACACTGGGGCTCAGTCATGCTGGAACAGAAAAGGGCCTTCCCTAAACTGTTCCCACAAAGTTGGAAGCCTACAATTGTCCAAAATGTCTTGGTATGCTGAAGCATTAAAATGTCCTTTCACTGGAACTAAGGGGCCAGTCAGGCAGGTAATGTTCTCCTGGCATTCACCAAACCCAGACTCGTCAATCAGACTGCCAGATAGAGAACCGTGATTCGTCACTCCACAGAATACGTTTACACTGCTCCAGAGTTCAGTGGCAGTGTGCATTACACCACTGCCTCCCCTACCCTTGTTTGGCATTATGAATTTTGATCTTAGGCTTGTGTGTAGCTGCTCTGCCACGGAAACTTCTTTTCGTGAAGCTCCTGATGCGCAGTTCTTTTGCTGATGTTGCGTGGTCTACTGCTTCATGGCTAAACTGTTGTTGCTCCTAGATGCTTCCATTTCACAATAACAGCACTTACAGTTGACAGGGGCAGATCTAGCAGGGACAGAAATTTCACAAACTGACTTGTGGCAGAGGTGGCAACCTATGATAGTGCCATGTTAAAAGTCACTGAGCCCATCAGTACGACCCATTATACTGCCAGTCTTTGTCTGTCGAGACTGCAAGGCTATGTGCTTAATTTTATCCACCTGTTTATAATGGGTGTGGCTGAAACAACTGAGCTCAATAATTAGGAGGGGTGTCCCAAAACTTTTGTCTATATAGTGTATCTTCACAGAGAAACAAAATGTGTTCTTAATTGTCATGTATGTTAATGTGACAAGATTCTATTCCAAGCACTTCCACTTTCCACTTTATTGATCCTTCATCATGATGTGTAAAATAGTGTAAAATGTTATGCCTTTTGATACGCATCTGTATTGCCTAACACACCATATACATACCTACATTCATGTCAGGTGAAGGCACACTGGACTAATACAGTATTTTTAATGATTTCTGTTTAGTAAGGTTACAGCACTGACCACTAGTGACTGACCATAGCTTCTCTGACTGTAGTCTCTGACGTCCCAGGAGGATGTAGAACTCTTACACGCATGTGCAGTGGTGAAGGGCTTAGGTAATGTTTGGAGAGGTACCTCTCATTTGCACCCACCCAGGACTCAATGTGCCGTCTTACCGAAAAAATAAAATAAAAAAAAAGGTGTCACCATGGGCGGCTGCCATCATGCTGTAGATAATTGTCTTCCCCACTCCACTCAACCCCCCCGGGGCACAACGTAGCCTCTGGCCATCGTTTTCAGACAGGGTGAAAATGAAAAAGAGGGAGAAAGAGACAGAGAGAGCAAGAGAGCAAGAGAGAGAGAGCCAAAGAGAGAGAGCGAGAGCAAAAGAGAGAGAATATAATAACGAGACAAAGACAAATACCTGTTCTCAGGGAAAGACTGGCAAACCGAAGACTAAAGAGAAGACAGAACTGCTCAAAAGGCTTCTGATTTTAACAGCATTTCTTGTTTGACAGTGTTTCTGTGTTGCTGTTTACTGTACATTAGTGCTGCACAATGATAAATGTATTATATTTACTGATGCCCCGAAAAAAGTGCTGTATATAGTTGACATAGGCATAGTTGTGACAAAAACAGCTAATAATGTTAATATCACACCCCTCCTCTTCTTAATATACACTATTCCTAGTAGTTAGAAAATTGCAAATGTTTACCAAAAAGAGCCCAGACATTTAATAATATCATATTTGTGTTACTATGCAGTCAGAAGTCAAACTATAAAAAGAGAATTTCCTTATTTATTTAGTTGGTTAATTAGTTGTTTATTTACATATTTATTTGTTCACTTATTTTTTTTAATTATTGGTGACACTTTATTTTGAGTGGTCCTTTTATATGAAACAAACAGACTCTCAGTAACATGTCAAAAACATATGAGGGTTAGGATTAGGTTTGGGTTGAGGTTAAGGTTAGGGTTAGGATTAGAATTAGGGCCAGGGTTAGGTTTAGGTTTTGGATAAGGTTGGGTAAGGTTAGGTTTTGTGTAATGGAAGCAATATATTAACAATACATCTACTTAATGTAAGAAATATATCAACAGTACATCTTCTAGATATTAACTTCAGTGTATTCAGATGCTGCACTACTGCTACTTCACTGATATGTTGTTGATGTGTTACTGATAATCTGTTAAAAGTTTATTAATCATCTGCAAAGGACAACTTAAAGTAAAGTGTTGCCAAATTATTATTAGCAATTGTTATCAAATTATTATGGTATTTACTTACTGACGTATTTACTGATCTACATATTTTCTTACTTACAATTCTAGATGTTTTGGTGTATACCAAAGAAACGTGATGTGGGTAATACTGGATTAAGTGTATTTCAAATGATGAAGATCATAAAGTAGTTTATATTAAGAGGAGGAGTGGTGTGGTATTAACATTATTAGTTGTGGTTTTATTCCATTATTTACAGTATCATATATATGCTTGATTCATGCCTTTATGTCATATAGACCTTTTCTTTAATATATCAGGTTAAGGTGAGGTTTAAGGGCAACTGTTTAGGTGAGGTTGGGTCTCTCTTTTCTTCAGCATGGGGATGTTTATCCATCAGTTTCATATTAGTATGACTGCATTAGCAGCACTTGCACTGCGCTGCACACATTCAGTCAAATTCATGCAGTCAGCTTTCCCAGGTAGTGCATGCAAATTACATACAAGAACAGGCACCATTAATCTATATAGAGGAAATGTATGTTTTAAGTGCATCACACACATATTGCTACAGGCATGATCAATGCAAGTAAGCAATTAGTCAACATGGTTAAACTATTGCAATGCTTCATTACAGGAAAACATTCACATTATTGCAATACATTACTTTGTTCTGCATTACACCCCAACACTGAAACAACAGTTAGTAAATGTCTACTGATGATACATTTTGCTCAGGTTTTATATACACTTTTTTCTTTTTCATTTTCCCTCACTTTTTTATTGCCGTGCCAGTGTTTCAGCTCCTAAGGGTGACTAACTAAAGCGTACAGACAGCATTTGTGTCCATTTAGCTAAAAATGTGCACAAGGTTCCTTGTGGTTTTACAGGCTTATCTGACTTGGCACCATATCTGTCGCTCATGGCATGTCTGTTGCCCAGAGCATTGAAAAACAAGGGCAGGGGAGGGATGATGAGGGGGTTTACTGATCCTTGTTGGTTCACCACAGATGTATAAAGATTTACAAGTTCGCTTGTTGCCTGAAACATTCTTCCAAACGGAAGCAGATTTTTGTTCTTTTTTTATACCTGTACTTTTGGCAGTCACAGATGTGTAAAAATGTAAAAGGATGTCAGAGTTCATGGGGTGCGACCTGAGGCAGTGCCTAAGAGGTGTTAAGAGCATTAACTCAACTGGCCTTTTCTCTCAGATCTCCTAGAGGGAATGAACATAAAACACCTATACAGTGCCACTCGTTTCCACTTGAGCGACGCAGCAAAGCACAGCAGGTACTCTCTAAGCCCAGCAAACAGACAGCCCACTCTGAAGGTACTTTGGAAAACAAAGGGAAAAAGCACACGATTACTAAGGTTATTGAGGGAGCTGAGTTTAATTACAGGCCTCTCTCATGCATGGAGAGACATGCACATCTGGCTCATAAGTCTGTCCCATATCCAACTTGCATTCTGTAACACTACATAAGTCTCTCTCACACACACACACAGTCTTGTAAAACTGTGCAGCATTTCCACTGACTCACATAGCACTGTAGCCGAATAATGCTATGCCTACACTTAAACCTAACCTTAACCTTGGTAACTGAAAAGCATTTGGCTCTTTCAGCTCTATTTGTGGTAAAAAGAGCAGTTTTTCTTGCAAGGACCAGCGAAATGTCCTGATGTCTATAAACCGACACGTTTTCCTACCATGATCAGGAAGTTTAAGGAGATTTGGTCCTCACAAAGGGATAAAAACCAAACACGTGCACACATACACACATTATTTGCTCTCTGCTGAAGCACTTACACAGCAGTCTTGTCTTCATCGTAGACTGTTTACTGAAGCCCCGTCTCTCTGTAATAAAAGGTCGGAAGGCTGAGTCTTATCATCCACCATATGGCAAGCCTTCTGGCCTACACACGCTCAGCATGCCGACAGCGGCATTCGCTTTTAGTCTGATATATGTGGAGACCAAAGTTGTAATGAGCACTCTCAGGGCCCCACACACCTACAAGCCACATCTGTAGGCACTAAGTGCTAACACACATACAGACTCTCCCTCTGCAGTGACTCCGCGTTAATAATGGCGTGAACGCACTCACTCACTCCCACACACTCAGAGGAAAAACTATAGAGGATTGAAACGACAAGTCATGACACACTGCTCTTTTACTATTTTCAGAGAACGTTTCCAGCTCACGTAGAAATCTATAAATCTCTCTCTTCCACTCTCTCCCTCTCTCTCTCCCTCTCTCTCTCTCATTTGTGTGTATACACACATTTACTCTTGGCATTGTTCCTTGTCTTGCCATCAATTACAGGCTTATACCTCACATCACTTTTTCCCAGAAACTCCATAAATGTAAATGCAATGTAAGACTGGATGAGTTATGAGGTGATGGCACCTTTAGGGATTTCAAGTGTACATACACATTACATGAAACATGTTCTTGTAATTTTGTAAGTGTTACAGCAAAGTTGGGGTTTTGAGGCTGCACTGGTATGAATAATCCAGCAACATCACAAATTTAAAACAACAGACACCTCTCACAGTAAGAAGATGTAGATCTCAGTGTAAACCCGTGTTTGTGAATGAGAATGTAGAGGACTACCACATTTTTATATTCTTAAGGTACTTTTAAGAATTTACCACAAAAAATGTTTGCTTTCATATACAGAGAGGAGCAAGCCTGACAAGGACTACATTAGAGGTAATGTATAACTGATTATGTTTATTTTGAAACTGAAACTGAAAACTGCTCCACCAAACAAACAACAATGCTCCCGAGTGGCGCAACCGTCTAAGCGTTGGCCCTATCATCAGGAGATCGCAAGTTCGATCCCTGGTGATGCTACAGCCATGCGTAGCCGGGAGTCCAAGAGAGCACAACTGGCCTCGCTCGATTCTAGCAGATACAGGTAATATGTGGGTGAACTAATGTGATAAATTATGATGGAAATGCATTTGCCAATAGAAACAATGTAGTGAATAGAAATAAGTCATACAACGTTTGGGCGGTAGGTGCCAGCAGTCTGATTAAATTAAAGTGTACTTTATCAAAGAAAAAAGATCATTTAACAGACATAGGTGCCTTTTTGCCATTCTTCAATCATTGTTGCCAGTGTTGTGTCTCCATGCTTGTACGATGTAAAATATAGCCATAAGATTAAATAAAACAACAAAATTTCTCTGTAAACCTGGACTCGTCCATACTGCTCTGAAATGTTTTCATGAACATGACATAAAACGGCAATTCTCTTAGAAAACTGATGGATGCAATCTTTTTCACTCCACGGTTATTTGCTTGAATTTAATCTGGAGCTGGACCCAGAACTTGGAACAGAGTGGAGGTTACAAATACAGTGATTGACTAAAATCACTTCAAATGGGTTGCAATTGAAGAAAAAAAAAGCTTACATAGTGGCAGGCATCCTAGTGAGTAAACCAAGTCTCCTGGTGGCAACTTAGTCATCCCTTCATGAACACATTAGATTATTATCAATGAGACTGTGGACTTATGTTGTAGATGCTAAGAGACATAAGCAAAGTACACAAGGCTGGAAATGGTCAACAGCTAAATATAATTTGGGCTTAAAAGTAGATAGTCCTCTTTATATTGGGACCTGTATCTTTGAAAGTTTTATGTGAAAAAAAGCTTTAACAAAGCATGACTTTTGCAACAACCCGAATCCTAAAATGCACAACCAAGGAGGGAAAGCAATGGGAGATCAGCCCTAAAACCGAAGAAAAAAAAATCGTTTAGCTTTCAGCCTAGAGTCCAAAGAGGGATTTCAGAGCCTTGATGCAGAAGTGCCTCCAAGGCCTAGTTAACTATCATGCTAACCATCAGACCCATCTGGACTGGAAAGAAGGTTTATGACCTAGCCAGAAAAAATGTCAAGGGGCTCTTGACAATTGAAATCTAAGATAAATGCTACACTTTAAATCAAATACATAATAACCACCATCTTCCACATGAACTTCATTATCATTCTAATAAAAAGAACAATGCTGATATACTGGAGTCTTTCATGCGTAGCTCACAAATTAAACAGACAGACTTTCCCTGTGATACAATCTTCACGTTCAGACAAAACAAAACTGGAGCAGACAAAGCAAATTCATTCACACCATAAGCACATGCTCAAATGCGTTCCATTATATATAACAAAAAGAGTGCCAGACAAATGTTCCCATATACACCAGCAGGGGGGCCGGGGAGTGATGCGGTGAAGTGGTAACAGCCTGATGTCAGACTGCAGGGGTCTGCACAAAGCACATGTGCTGGATATGAGTATATGTGCTATACAGTGATTGAGCCTGAGCTTGGTTGTATGCGTGAAATGACTTTGCGACATTATGAGAATACTAGACTGGTGATCTTATAGAAGGCCAGTCAGCTGGAACCCCACCTTGAAGCAAGATCCATCAACAGTGAAACTATGACCATATTGGAGTGTCACAATATACGAGCACAATGACAAAATATATGATTAGAAAAGTAAATAAAACTACAGGTATGCTATAGCCCATTCCATATCAGGCAGGGGCCATGTTAGAGCATGAAGTGTACATTTGGTAACACATAGCGCAGCATTCGATGCCCATTTGATTGCATGATATACAACAAAGCAAATCTGTGAAGTTTGAGCTTGAGTCATTTCTTAGAACTCTCCTTTATTCAATCTCACTTTATCAAAGTCGTTTTTGCTTAAAGCTGCCTTCTGCTCCTTTTTGTCAACAAGTATTCTTTTCATTTCCAGACAGTTCACATTTATCTATGACAAGAAGAAGGAGGTGCCCCAAATTAACAAAACCACTAGAGTGGGCTTCTGACCAACAACTAAAAAGTATACATTAGTCTTTTAGGCATGGATTGAGTCAAACCTCAGCCACAACAGCATGTCAAAGAGAATGAAATACTTTCCGCCAAATGAAGAACTACCATTAGAAATATCAGTATGACAGGTCAAGCGATAACAGAAGTGTTGTGGTACTGAAAGCTTCTTTTGTTAGGCCTTCTAAATGAGAATGGATGGCACTTACCAGAGGATGAATGGCTCTTTGCTTGCGCTAAATGTGTCAAAGTCAAGACATGGGGTGCTTTTGTGGAAGCATAGTTAATTAATGTCTTTCTTGTGATTTGTATGTTTCAAAAGTAAGGGTCAATACAGCTACACTCGAAACACGGTCTCAAAAGCGCACACCAAAGAATACAGTCCTGAAAAAAAATACCTTTCAAAAGGATTCTATTGTAAGTAAGCTATCATCAACAGTACTATTGTTTTGGATGATTTATGTGAAAGGTGGAGCGATTCAACATATGGCAATTGTCTGAGAAGATGAATAGGTTATTCTACTGTGGATTAAAACAAGTCTCAGGGTCAGCTTGCTGACAAGTGGGGTCATTAGACAAATTCCGACTGGACACAGGTGGATATGGTGACCCTCATTTATTCCAAGGGAAAGGTCACTAGAGTCCAGACATCATTAGTCAGGTGTGACAACATTAATCATACTGCACGATTAGTCCTGACCGTCACAAAGCCAACAGACTGACAGCCCACCTCCATTCAGTCAGCTCTAGGCTGCTTTTGCTGAGTCTGAATTCTTCACAATTGATATTTTCGACCTATTTCCTAATTTGCTGGCCTTTACATCAACATCTTCATGTTCAAGGACAGTGAATTGAAAAGAGGGAGTTTAATAAAAGCAGAGGCAGATGGCATCCTGGTGTTTTTTTCCTTTAAGAGGCCAATTAAATAAATCCTCTCTGTCTCTTTATTCATAGACCTTTTTAGCTACACCATGCTGGCTTGAACTGAACTGACAGCTCCCACACTTAGATAAGTGGTTAGCTTCTAGGAAATCTCCCACAACCAGTGGAGTCCTCTTCACAGCACAGCACAGTAAAAGCTACTTTATAGAGGGGTTCATTAGCCCCTTGCTACTCTTGGTCACTTTTTATTAGCCTCACTGCTGAAAATCATGTTCACCCCGTGCCCTATGAACCAGTGACAGTGGCAGATTCACAGCAGATTACACAGTCGCTTTGAACATCAAGAAGGCAGTCATAAAGCCGTTCCCTAAATACCAGTGTCCAGGAAATTTAAAAAGCCGTGCCTTTGAAGTAGAGTGTGAAACGAGCACATGAGCAGAACTCTTGTAGACTAATCACGCTTAAAACTCCTTTCTTTCTCTCTTTCAGCGAATATAAAACATTCTCATTAGGATGAGCCATGATGGGGTCCTCCATACTGCCACCAAATGCTCTGCAAAACTGTTGTTTATAAAGGCTTGGGCCACATCAAGAACTAGGAGCCCCTTTTTCTCCCAGAAAGGCTTCTTTTACAAGACTGAGATAAAAGCAACTGCAGCAATCAGCAGTTATTGGAGGCAGTGAAAGTTCTACTTTTAAAGGTAAATATGCATGCTCCGTGTGTGTTACTGGGAATAGCCTTCCTGTTCCTTGAAGGTATATATTCTGGTCAGCCTGAGGAAAATATGTTTTAGCACAAAATACAGCTTTTACTTAAAAACAAATGCTTATTTTTGGTTACTGAGGTTAAAGGAATATTTTGGCAAAAAATCTAATTTAGAATATTTTCTCCTCTCCTTAGCTGCTTCTTCAGTTTTGCATTGAAGCTTGGGGGGTATAACCTTCCATTACTTGTTAGCTGTGCATTGGCAGAGAACCGAAGCATAGCTTGCAAGTAATGGAAGCTTATACCACACAACGCTGTGAGTGTACCGTGATACAAAGTAGTAGAGCTTAATTACACTTGGTTAACTGGATTTAGTGCAGTGCAGTATGTAAACCACTGAATCCAAATCACTGTATTTTAAATATTTTTATATGTTCCACTTATCAAACCTCAGAAAAACAACACTGAGAAATAAAATATTGTGATGCACATTGTGTATCGTTACAATGTGAAGTACCCTGATGATTTTTTGCCACATCGACCCACAAATGTAGTCTTGTATCTACAGGAAAGCCCCCACAGTATCGCAAGTGGCATGTGTGTGCGTCTAGACGTCCATGAGATGAACAGAGATGAGGACTAGGTGATAATGAGGCACTAGTGCACTGAGGTAGAGGTCAGCTCCACCTGCTCTCAGTCCCTTATGAGTGACGGGCTTTGCTCATCTAACAGCTAAATTATTCCAACCTGTCAACCAGCAGACACCTGCTCTGAAATCTATGTACAGACTGTGCTGCAGTAAATTGTGTTCTCTAGAAGACCATGACCCCTACGAATTAGAGATTGTCTGGTACATTGTAATGTGTTCTTTCATCAGACTTACAGTATACCATATGTGAACCCTTTAGTACAAGTGACACAAATCAGATGAATGAGTGAGGCATGACTTGCTATTAGGTAAAATTAAATAATGTTACAAATTTGATGGAATAAGAAAAAGGATATTAGTCGTTCGTTTTTGTACATCTTTTCCATGTAAGAATATCTGTTTAGGCACTGTTGCTGGCTTTAAGCTTGTAAAGTGGCTGTTCACATGGAGTCTGGATGAAAATACCATAAATAAATTGGTTGGTGCTGATTTTTAGGAACGTATCATATTTGCTTTGCGAAAGCTGAAGTCATCCACTCTTTGGAATTGACAAATAATCATTGAAATTTCTTCAGCAAAGTGGCTACAAATGGCAACAGCACATATTCAGCCTTTTGCAGTAATCTTTCAATAGCCATGCATTAGCCTCACCATTTTCATAAGTAAATGTTCTCAGCAAGACAGCTGATAAAGAAGCAGACATCAGTGGAAAGAATTTGGAGAATTGCAGTTGCTCTCATGAAAGCTTTCACTTGGTGACATTTACAGTGGTTGGAGATTAGAGCACATTCCACAAATGGCAGAAACATCCCCTGCACAATGCTTTACTGCTGTTAAAATGACTGATGGCCTATAGCAAACTGGTGCAACAACTGCTGTGACTGTAATGTAAATTTACTGTCATAAGAGGAGCTTTATGCCTCTGTGTTTGTCTTCTGACCACCTCAATTCCCACTGCGTTCCTCCTTATGACCCATGCTGGTCAGACAATGATGACAGGTCATCTCTCCAGGCCCGTGGACAGATGGCTGGTTGACTGGCCCCAGTCCCTCTATGTACAAGGTCAAACCCCCCTCCCACTTATTCTCCACCTCCCTCTCTTCTGGACCCCCCTGTGTCCGTCCCCTGCACGGCTTTCCCCTAGACATCCCCAGCACGTGTCACCCAGGTGATGTGGGAGTGCTGACCCCGTTTAACCTCAATCTCCTTTGGGAAGAAAGGCTGGATTTATTGGGGGAAATGGAGAGAGGAGAATTAACAAAAATGTTAAGTGCCTCATTACACTGGAAACCAAATGACCACATTTTACTAAATTCGTATGAGCCATTCTGGACCAGTTAATTGTCTGATGTAGTCTGACAGTGAATATTACGCAAAAATGTCTAATACATCAGTTTGATGACATATTTACAAAGCTTCTGCTGAAATTTACATTGAACGTATTTAGCAGACCAGCCCAAAGAGCAGTTATGAAAGTAAACAGTAAAATAGATTAGATGAGATCACAGTGAGCAACAGTAATAGTCAACAATTAACTGTATAGCATTCTTGCTCTGACAAGAATGTGTTTTGACAATCAACAGTAGTTTTGCCTTTTGCAAAAATTTGTAGTAGTAACCTTGTTTATTATTTGGCCAATCCTAATTGTCCTAGAAATGTGCTCAAGAAAACTGTTTGTTATATCATTGCTGTACAAACAAAAAACAAAAAATAATAATAATAAAATAATATTTTTATTTTATTAATAATAAAAATAAAGTATTTCTAAAACGGCAACTGTACAGGAGAAGGCAAGAATGCTTTTTACTCTTGAGTTAAGTAAACATAAAGAGATTTTATTCAAAGCAATTTTGGAGCATTTCTATTGGTCCATTCATAATGAATCTTTTACATAATGTAAAAGGCGGCTCCTGTGTTCAAATGATATAGAAAAAATTGGAGATACTGTGGACAGCAGTGATATGTAACAATAACTGAACTGTATCACTTACATACAGATGAAGTACTACATTTATCATCTGCAACTGACTGTGAATGTAAACAGCTGACAATCTTATAATTTTTTTGTTGATTTCTACATCTCATACATCAAAGGCTGTGTGGTCTGTAAATCTGGAAGGAATTAAAATATTGATAGCAGACATTTTAGATGATAATACAGCCTTACTTCAAAGGGGATGGGGGGGCAGTTTTACAAGTGTAATGATTTTATATAATTTTTGGACCAGGGATGGTATTCCCTCAAATTGAGCCCTGAGTACTAACTTACCATTGATTTTAATGTAGTACTTCCTCACTGCTTTTACGTCATGGTCTCTTGCCAAGTTCCGGTGCCTCTGCTGTGCCAGGACACTGAGATTTAAACGGTGATAAAACAGCAGACCAGACAATCGCACAGTGAGAAGTTGGTGGCCTAATTACCAGTACATACCAATCTGCCATCCTAAATCAATGGCCGGCCAGTTCTGGAAGAAAAAAAAAGCCATTCATCCTAATCCAGAATAGGAAGAGAGCATTGATATGCTTGTGGGACGGTGAGTATTGATGGCCGAGATCAATGATCTATGATCAGAGGCGGTGTGTACCTGCCAGAGGGAGAAAGACATGCCCGCCCAGAAGCTCCATCTATAAGGCACTCCATCAGATCACTTCAGAGAGAGGGAGAGAAAGCAAGCAAAAACGAGGACTTCACCAGCCCCTCCTCCAATCCAATCAACTGAGACTTCTTCACAGCCAACTTCCAGAGCTTTGTTTATGCAAGCTGCAATTAGTGAGATAGTCAATAAAACAGTAGGAG